>NW_011476393.1:14538-16854 GCF_000754665.1 Bison bison bison | reverse complement strand
ACTCTAAATACTTCAGTAACAAATGTTTCCAAGCATACAACTTGTTCCATTTCTAAGATTATATATTTAGAATTCATCTTTAAAATCAGAATGCTGACTAAACATTAACTGCATTTTCCATTTTGATAATCCTGCCGAATTTCTTTCTTGAAATATGTGTTCCATATTTTCATTGGATATTTGATTTCCTTATTCTGTGAACTGTTTGCTCATGACAATTTTATATTTTTTATTAAGATTATGACTTTTTCCTTATTAGTTTGGAAAAATTATTTGTCTACTAAAGACACTAACTCTTTTTGATACATTACACGTAATTTTTTGAAGTCTCATGTAAAATTAAAATTTTAAATAAAATCTTACACTGTTTTGCTTTGTAAAATCTGTTTTTTTCTGATATGTGTATACAGCTGTTATATACATCAGAATTGCAAAGAAAAAATATTTTCTTATTTTGTTTTACTATAAACATGTCCTCTTGTGTTTTTTTCTACTACCTTTAGGGTTTTCTTTTTACATTTGTTTCATCTATTAATATTTAGAATTTATTTTCACATAAGTAGTGTGTTGGGACTCCAGCTTTATTATTGTTATTATTTTACAAATAGATACATGCACCTGTATGTTCATTGCAGCCTTATTTATGATTGCCAAGATATGGAGTCAACTTAAATGTACATTGACAGATGAATGGATTAAGAAGATATGGTGTGTATATACAATGGAATACTACTCAACCATAAAAAGAAGGAAACAACACCATTTGCAGCAACAAGAATGAACCTAGAGATTATCATCCTAAGTGAAGTAAGCCAGACAAAGATAAATATAGATATCACTCATATGTGGAAACTAAAATATGACACAAATGAACTTATCTGTAAAACAGAAAAAGGCTTACAGATGTAGAGAAGGGACTGTGGTTGCCAAGGAGGGTGTCGAGGGAGGGATGGAGTGGGAGTTTGGGATTAGCAGATGCAAATTATTATTAGATGAAGTCATTAAGGTCGAACCCTTATGATGGGATTAATGGCCATATAAGAAGGGATCAGAGAGCTCCCTCCCCTGCATTGCTCTTTCTTCACTTTCCCCTACAACCATGCATACAAGTTTGAAGCAAAGAAGGCACTTATCTATCATAAAACAGGAACAGCGTTTTCACCTGAAACTGACCATTCTGCAACCTTGATCTTGGACATAATTCTTATATTTTGGTAAGTTTTCTTTTTCTTGGCAGTGACTGCAACAGAGGAAATAGCATTCATTGTTGCTCTTTGTGGCGTCTGAGAGTGAAGAGATATGGGAAGAGACAACCAGTCTTGGCAGTCTGAACTTCTTTTGTAACAGAAGTCAGACTAAAGATCCAATCATAAATGGGGTTAGTGAATGGAATCTTGATTACCGGTGGGAGGCAGGAAGAACAATAAAGTCTGATAATAGTTACAGCAGGAAGGGCGGGTTGCTTTTGGTAAAAGGAAAGGCAGAACACTGAGGTGTGGGGGAAATGCAGTACAATTTTACAGGAAAACTGAAACTTTTTCTGTTGTTTATAATAATGCTGATTTAAAGTGCCATTACACAAAATGTATGAATATACAATAGAGAAAAAGACAGTCTCCTTTCAATAAGTGGTGCTGTGAAAACTGGACAGCTACGTGTAAAATAATGAAATTAAAATATTCTCTAAAACCATAAACAAAAATAAACTAAAAATGGATTAAAGACCTAAATGTAAGACCAGATACTATAAATCTCTTAGAGGAAAACTTAAGCAAAACACTTTATGACATAAATAGGAGCAAGATCTTTTTGGATCCACCTCCTAGAGTAATGAAAATAAAAGCAAAAATAAACAAATGGGATATAATTAAATATAAAAACTTTTGCACAGCAGAGGAAACCATAAACAAAAGAAAAAGACAACCCACAGAATGGGAGGAAATACTTGCAAATGAAGCAACTGACAAGGGATTAATTTCCAAAATATACAAATAGCCCAAACAGCTCAGTATAAAAAAACCAAACAGCCCAATCAAAAAGTGGGCATAAGATCTAAATAGACATTTGTCCAAAGAAAATATACAGGTGGCTTATAATCACATGAAAAGATGTTCAACATCTCTCATTATTAGAGAAATGCAAATCAAAACTACAACAAGGTATTATCTCACACTGGCCAGAAAGGCCATCACCAATCTACAGACAATAAATGCTGGAGAGGATATGAAGAAAAGGGAACCCTCCTATATTCCCTGGTGGCTCAGACGGTAAAGTGTCTGCCTGCAATGCGGGAGACCCAGGTTCGATTCCTGGGGC
>NW_011476393.1:13617-14438 GCF_000754665.1 Bison bison bison | reverse complement strand
ACAATAGCCAATACATGGAACCAACCTAATTGTGCATTGACAGATGAATGGATAAAGAAGATGTGGTATATATACACAAAGGAATATTACTCAGCCATAAAAAGGAATGAAATAATGCCATTTGCAGCAACACGAATGGACCTAGAGATTGTCATACTGGGTGAAGTAAGCCAAATATCATATGATATTACTTATATGTGGAATCTAAATATGATGGAAATTAACTTATTTACCAAACAGAAACAGACTTAGACTTAGAAAATAAACTTATGGTTACCAAGGGGGAAGGTGGGAGGAGGGATAAATTGGGAAATTGGGATGGACACTGACACACTGCTATATTTCAAATGGATAACCCAAACTTTAAATGATACAATCAAACAGTTCGACCTAATTGATATCTATAGGACATTTCACTCCAAAACAATGAATTTCAGCTTTTTCTCAAGTGCACATGGAACATTCTCCAGTATAGATCACATCCTGGGCTATAAATCTATCCTTGGTAAATTCAAAAACATTGAAATCATTTCAAGAATCTTTTCTGATTGCAATGGTAAGATTAGATGTCAACTACAGGGAAAAAACTATTCAAAATACAAACATATGGAGGCTAAACAACAAATTTCTGAATAACCAACAAATCACAGAAGAAATAAAAAAGGAAATCAAAATATGCATAGAGACAAATGAAAGTGAAAACATGACAACCCCAAACCTATGGGATTCAGTAAAAGCAGTGCTAAGGGGATGGTCAAACTTACCTCAAGAAAGAAGAAAAAAATAAAATAAATAACCTAACTTTACACCTAAAGCAACTA
>NW_011476393.1:12184-13262 GCF_000754665.1 Bison bison bison | reverse complement strand
AAAGGCAGAAGAATCAAATCAACAAAAATGAAAATGCAGAAATTACAGCAGACAACATAGAAATACAAAGGATCATAAGAGACTACTATCAACAACTATATGACAATAAGATGGACAACTTGGAAGAAATGGACGAATTCTTAGAAAAGTATAACCTTCCAAAACTGAACCAGGAAGAAATAGAAAATCGTAACAGACCCATCATAAGCACAGAAATTGAAACTGTAATCAAAAAATTCCAGCAAACAAAAGCCCAGGTCCAGACGGCTTCACAGCTGAATTCTACCAAAAATTTAGAGAAAAGCTAACACCTATCCTATTCAAACTCTTACAGAAAATTGCAGAGGAAGGCAAACTTCCAAAATCATTCTATGAGGCCACCTTCACCCGGATACCAAAACCAGACAAAGATGACATCAAAAAAGAAAACTACAGACCAATATCACTGATGAACATAGATGCAAAAATCCTCAACAAAATTCTAGCAAACAGAATCCAACAACACATTAAATATCATACATCATGACCACGTGGGCTTTATCCAGGGATGCAAGGATTCTTCAATATTCACAAATCAATTAATGTAATACACCACATTAACAAATTGAAAAATAAAAACCATATGATTTTCTCAATAGATGCAGGGAAAGCCTTTGACAAGATTCAACACCCATTTAAGATAAACCTTCTCAGAAAACACACATAGAAGGAATATACCTCAACACAATAAAAGCCATATATGACAAACCCACAGCAAACATTATCCTCAATGGTGAAAAATTGAAAGCATTTCCCCTAAAGTCAGGAACAAGACAAGGGTGCCCACTCTCACCACTACTATTCAACATAGTTTTGGAAGTTTTAGCAACAGCAATCAATGAAGAAAAAAGAAATAAAAGGAATCCAGATTGGAAAAGAAGAAGTAAAACTCTCACTGTTTGCAAATGACATGATCCTCTACATAGAAAACCCTAAGATACCACCAGAAAATTATTAGAGCTAATCAATGAATATAGTAAAGTTGAAGGATATAAAATTAATACACAGAAATCCCTTGCATCCTATACACTAACAGTGA
>NW_011476393.1:10486-11387 GCF_000754665.1 Bison bison bison | reverse complement strand
CGAGACAGTATGGTACTGGCACAAAGACAGAAATATAGATCACTGGAACAAAATAGAAAGCCCAGAGATAAATCCATGCACCTATGGACACCTTATCTTTGACAAAGGAGGCAAGAATATACAATGGAGAAAAGAGAATCTCTTTAACAAGTGGTGCTGGGAAAACTGGTCAACCACTTGTAAAAGAATGAAACTAGAACACTTTCTAACACCATACACAAAAATAAACTCAAAATGGGTTAAAGATCTAAATGTAATACCAGAAACTATACAATTCCTAGAGGAAAACATAGGCAAAACACTCTCCGACATAAAACACAGCAGGATCCTCTATGACCCACCTCCCAGAATATTGGAAATAAAAGCAAAATTAAACAAACCAGGCCTAATTAAACTTAAAACCTTTTGCACAACAAAGGAAACTATAAGCAAGGTGAAAAGACAGCCTTCAGAATGGGAGAAAATAATAGCAAACGAAGCAACTGACAAAGAATTAATCTCAAAAATATACAAACAGCTCCTGCAGCTCAATTCCAGAAAAATAAATGACCCAATCAGAAAATGGGCCAAAGAACTAAACAGACATTTCTCCAAAGAAAACATACAGATGGCTAACAAACACGTGAAAGATGCTCAGCATCACTCATTATCAGAGAAATGCAAATCAAAACCAAAACGAGGTACCATCTCACACCAGTCAGAATGTCTGCTATCAAAAAGTCTACAAACAATAAATGCTGGAGAAGGTGTGGAGAAAAGGGCTCCCTCTTACACTGTTGGTGGGAATGTAAACTAGTACAGCCTCTATGGAGAACAGTGTGGAGATTCCTTAAAAAACTGGAAATAGAACTGCCATATGACCCAGCAATCCCACTGCTGGGCATACACACCGAGGAAACCA
>NW_011476393.1:9429-10386 GCF_000754665.1 Bison bison bison | reverse complement strand
GTTCATCGCAGCACTGTATACAATAGCTGGGACATGGAAGCAACCTAGATGTCCATCAGCAGACAAATGGATAAGAAAGCCATGGTACATAAACACAATGGAATATTACTCAGCTGTTAAAAAGCATTTGAATTAGTTCTAATGAGGTGGATGAAACTGGAGCCTATTACACAGAGTAAGGTATGTCAGAAAGAATAACACCAATACAGTATATTAATGCATATATACAGAATTTAGAAAGATGGTAACGGTGACCCTATATGCTAGACAGCAAAAGAGACATAGATATAAAGAACAGACTTTTGGACTCTGAGGGAGATGGCGAGGGCTTCCCTTGTAGCTCAGTTGGTAAAGAATCCACCTATAATGCAGGAAACCCGGGTTTGATTCCTGGGTTGGAAAGATCACCTGGAGAAGGAAATGGCTACCCACTCCAGTATTCCTGCCTGGAGAATCCCATGAACTGTAGCCTGCCAGGCTCCTCTGTCCATGGGGTCATAAGAGTTGGACACAACTTAGCCACTAAATCACCACCAGGTGAAGGCCAGGGTGGGATGATTTGAGAGAATAGCATTGAATCATGTATATACTATATGTAAAATAGATGACCAGTCCCAGTTCGATGAAACAGGGCACTCAAAACCAATGCACTGGTACAACCCTGAGGGATAAGATGCAGAGGGAGGTGGGAGGGGAGTTTGGCACAGGGGGACACATGTACACCCATGGCTGATTCATGTCAATGTATGTCAAAAACCACCACAATATTGTAAAGTAATTAGCCTCCAATTATAATAAATAAATTAATTTCAAAATTAAAATGGATAACCAGTAAGGACCTACTGTATAGCACAGGAAACACTGGTCAAAATTATATAAACAACCTAAATGGGAAAAGAATCTGAAAAAAATGAATATGCACATATGTATAACTGAAACACTTTGCTGTATACCTGA
>NW_011476393.1:7514-9212 GCF_000754665.1 Bison bison bison | reverse complement strand
GTTGGGCTTTCCAGGTGGCACTAGTGGTAAAGAACCCACTTGTCAATGCAAGAGACACAAGAGACCCAGGTTAGATCCCTGCATCCAGAAGATCCACTGGAGGAGGGCATGTCAACTCACTTGAGTATTCTTGCCTGGAGAATCCTATGGATAGAGGAGCCTGGCGGGCTGAAGTCCATGGGGTCACAAAGAGTTGGGCATGACTAAGTGAGTGAGCACATACACACACAAATTGTGAAGCCTGATTGATAAATTACCTACTTCCAGCTGGCAAAGACAGGATGTGGTCATTCACCAGAACATTTTCTCTTTGTGTTTGTGATCTAAGTTTCTAAGTGTAAAAAATAACAACTGCAACATCTGACATTTATTGTTTACTATGTTAAAAACTATGGTGTCTTACGTATTTATTTGATTTAATCCTTACAGTGAAGATGGTTCTGTGAGGGAGGTTCTATCATTACTCCATACAGATACGGAAAGAGGCTCAGAGAAGCTGACTTGCTCAAGTACTCTCACCTAGACAAGAGTTGAACACATATACTCTTCTCATGTAGCAAATCCATTACTATCTACTGCAGAACCCACACTCCTTAAACCCTGCTTTCTCCAAATTAATATTTTTATTGGATTTGTTAATCAGAAAAGGCAGAGGAACCAGAGATCAAATTGCAAACATCCTTTGAATCATAGAAAAAGCAAGAAAATCCCAGAAAAAAACATCTACTTCTGCTTCATTGACTATGCTAAAGCCTTTGACTGTGTGGATGACAAGAAACTGTGGAAAATTCTTAGAGATGGAAATACCAAACCACCTTACCTGCTTCCTGAGAAACCTGTATGCAGGTCAAGAAGAACTGGACATGGAACAATAGACTGGTTCAAAATTGGGAAAGGAGTATGCCAAGGTTGTATATTGTCACCCTGCTTATTTATCTTCTATGCAGAGTACATCATGTGAAATGCCAGGCTGGATGAATCATAAGCTGGAATCAATGTTTCTGGGAGAATTATCAATAACCTCAGATAAGAAATGACACCACCCTTTTGGCAGAAAGCGAAGAGGAACTAAAGAGCATCTTGATGAAGGTAAAAGAAGAGAGGGGAAAAGCTTGCTTAAAACTCAACAGTCCAAAAACTAAGATCATGGCATCCAGTCCAATCATTTCATGGCAAATAGATGGGGAAACAATGAAACAGTGAAAGATTTTATTTTCTTGGGCTCCAAAATCACTGCAGACACTGACTGCAGCCATGAAATTAAAATGCTTCTTCCTTGAAGAAAAGCTATGACAAACCTAGGCAGCATATTAAAAAGCAGAGACATTACTTTGCTGACAAATGTTTGTAGAGTCAAATCTGTGGTTTTTCCTGTAGTCATGTATGGATGTGAGAGTTGGACCCTAAAGAAGGCTGAGTACCGAAGAATTGATGCTTTCAAGCTGTGGTGTTGGAGAAGACTCTTGACAGTCGCTTGGACAGTAAGGAGATTGAACCAGTCAAACCTAAAGGAAATCAACCCTGAATTTTCACTGGAAGGACTAATGCTGAAGCTGAAGCTCCAAAAGTTTGGCCACCTGATGCCAAGAGCTGACTCATTAGGAAAGACTCTGGTGCTGGTAAAGGTTGAAGGCATGAGGTAAAAGGGATGACAGAGGATGAAATGGTTGGATGGCATTACCGAGTCAACGGACATGA
>NW_011476393.1:4801-6157 GCF_000754665.1 Bison bison bison | reverse complement strand
TTCCCAGATATAAATCTTGCCCAAGTCATTCAGAGGTGAAAGGCAATGTTTTCACTAGCTACATGGAACACAGGGGTGTGTGTGATATGAATTCTTAATTGTGATAGGAAAAAACTTACTTTCTTTTAGGGATCCCATCAATGCTATTGGGAAATTGTGGTAGGTTTCCTAGAGGTAGCTGGGAAAATTGCAGTTATTTAATCCTGGGAAAGACACCACAGTATAAATGAGATACAGTTGCTTTTTAAGCTTTGTCATTAACATTTTCACTTCTCTCAATCCCTATTCTCCCTCATAGTATCTTCTACAGAATTTCTAGAGATCTTTGGAATCAATCTTGCATGTGTGCATGCTAAGTCACTCAGTCATGTCCAACTCTGCGACCCTATGGACTGTAGCCTGCTGGGCTCCTCTGTCCACGGGATTTTCCAGGCCAGAATACTGGAGTGGGTTGCCATTCCCTTCTCCAGGGGATCTTCCCGACCCAGGGATTGAACCCACCTCTCTAATGTCTCCTGCATTACAGGCAGATTCTTTACCACTGGCACCACTTGTAAAGCAAAGCAAAACAAAAACCCAGACCAGATGATAGTCAAGGTTCTTTCAGAAAATCTGTGACTTGTGTCAACATCATTAGATAAGCTTACATCTAGAGGATTTCATCTAATGAAATTCTGAGAAATTTTACTAAAAAGTGTGCCCAAGTGAAAATAATTAAGATTATGCACAGCTATTTTAATTTCCCAGGTGGTACAGTGGTAAAGAATCTGCCTGCAAATGCATGAGATGCAAGAGACGTGGGTTTGATCTCTGGGTCTGGAAGATCCCCTAGAGAAGGAAATGGCAACCCACTCCAGTAGGCTACAGTCCATGGGGTTGCAAAGAGTTGGACATGACTTAGCCACTGAATATGCACACACAAAACAGCTATTTAAAAGGACTGGAATTTTAACCCAGCCATTTATTAGCTATGTAACCTTAGGCAAAACCACCTAGCTACTCTTTTATTTAGTTTCTGTACCCATAAAATAGAGTTAATAATAAACCACTTAGCACAGGCCCTGACATATAGTAAGTACTCAGTAAGTTATCAGTTTTTAACCTGAAAGTTATTGTTTAATTTAACATTTGCTCCTCCAACGTGTGACTTCCTAACTTCTACTGTCTAGATAACCATGCAAATCATAGGGAAGTCTATGAAAGATAAACGCACAGATCAGTGCCAGCAATGGGTTAGAGGAATTTTGTTGGATTGAATAAATAAGTTTAGACAAAAGACACTAGTTACCCTATGAAGAGACTTATTACCTCTGGTTTGAAATTGGTAGGTATAAAAAGCCAGTTAGGAAGTTAAGG
>NW_011476393.1:0-1626 GCF_000754665.1 Bison bison bison | reverse complement strand
GAAGACAATCAGTGAATACTTCCTCTGTGCCAGGATGCTGATCCACTCTGAGATGAGCAGCACAGGAGGACAGTAAGTTTGAGAGGACAACAGAAATTCAACTTGAAGCATGCTAAGTCCGCGGCATCCTCACTCTTCCTCATTCCTAATATCTGATCAGTGCAAAATCTTGCCACTTCTGCATCTTGAATATTTTTTTGTAAACCCACTCACTTCTCTTTCCTCCCCTGTTACTCAGAATTTCAACCCAGCAACACTCTTTCTTTTTCTGTTAATTACAAAACTGTATTAAAGGACCCAAGTCTTTGCTTGACCCTCAGTCCTCAGGGGAAAAATCTCCACTCCTACCATAACCACAGCAATAGCAGCAACATCAACAACATACAGCAGCTCAATGAGGCGTATATGACCCCTAATGAATAATCAAACACACGAACTTTCTGTTTTTCTCTCCTTCCCAAAGTGTTTTTAAAATTTTGTATTGAGATATAATTTACACACCATAAATTTGATTCCTTTTACTTGTACCTTCAAGGATTTTTAGTAAATTTATCAAGTGGTGCAACCATCACTGCATCCAACGTTAGCTATTTCTATCACCTCAATAGCATCTCTCTTGCCCATGTGCACTTAGTCCCCATTACCACCCCAATCAATAGTCTACTTCTTGTCTCTATGGATTTGCCTACCTTGAACATTTCATATAAATGGAATCACATGTATGTGGTCTTTTGTGACTTGCTTCTTTTACTTAGCATGACATTTTCAAGGTTCATCCATATTGTAGTATGGATACTTCATTACTTCTTATGGCCAAATAATGGTAGATAACATGTATATATCACCTTATTTTTATGGACATTTGGGTTATTTCCACCTTTTTGCTATTGTGAATAAGGCAGGTATGGACATTCATGCACACGATTTTGGGTGCACATATGTTTTCAGTTCTCTTGGGTAGCAGCAGTAGAATTGCTGGTCATGTGGTAACTCTATGTTGAATTCTTTGAGTAACTGCAAAACTTTTCCACAGTGGCTGCACCATTTTATATTCCTACCAGCAGCATATGACAATTTTAATTTTTCCAAAATACTTATTTTCTTTTTTTATTCATTTTTATTTTTAAAATTTTTATTGGAGTACAATTGATTTACAATGTGTTAGTTTCAAATGCACAGAAAAGTGAAATGTTTATACATATACATATATCCACTCTTTTTTAGATTATTTTACTATATTAGCCATTACAGAATATTGAGTAGAGTTCCACGTGCTATGCAGTAGGTGCTTATTTGTTGTCTATTTTATACATAGTAGTGTGTATATGTCAATCCCGATCTCCCAACTTATCCCTCTCCCTCCCTTATCCCCCAGTAACCATTATCTTCTTTTCTATATCTGTGACTCTATTTCTGTTCTGCAAATAAGTTCATTTGTACCCCCTATTTTTAGATTACACAAGTAAGTGATACCATATGATATTTGTCTTTCTCTGTCTGACTTAGTATGATAATTTCTAGGTTCATCCATGTTGCTGCAAATGGTATTATTTTGTTTTTTATTGCTGCATAGTATTCCATTGTATATATGTACCACTCTTTTTTATCCATTCCACTGTCAATGGA
>NW_011476392.1:4694-6053 GCF_000754665.1 Bison bison bison | reverse complement strand
GGCCGCGCGGCCGTGTGCACCACCTCGTGGCTCAGCAGTTCCCACGCGCGCTTGAAGGCCTTCCCGCAGGCGGCGCAGCTGAATCGCCTGGGCCGTGCCAGCCCCTCCCAGCCCTCAGAGCCGGCGCCGAGCAAGCCTGGCCCCCTCTTCTCGGAGCGCTCCTCCACGGAACCGTCGGGCACCAGGCGCGCGGTCGAGTACGCCCCGTGCTCGTCGATGAGCTGCACCAGGGTCCCCGACTCCGCCTCGGCTCCTCCGGGCGCCTGGGAGAGGTGGAGAGAGGGCACAGTCCTAGGGTCATCCGCCCC
Organism: Bison bison bison; assembly: GCF_000754665.1. NCBI lineage: Eukaryota > Metazoa > Chordata > Mammalia > Artiodactyla > Bovidae > Bison > Bison bison. Next base: position 5,745 of record NW_011476392.1, on the reverse strand, counting down.
CTCTCCCCCGATTCCACAGCTGCCTAGGCATGGCCGTGGCTTGAAACTGCAATTGTCTGATCTGCAAAATGGGCAGATAACGGGACCTCCCTCCTGGAGCGGCAGCGATGCGGATCAAATGGGTTATGATTGAAGTCCTGTCCCCTCACTCCACGCCTGGCCCTTCTAATGCCTTCATCTGAGGAAAAGGCAGCTTCTTTCCTTCCAAGTGCTCGGGGCAAAAACCTGCCACCTCTTTCTCACACACCTTCATCTAATCCCTTATTAAGCCTGTTGGCGCCAACTTGAAAATACATCCAGAATCGGACCACATCTCATCACCTCCACAGACAGCACCCTCTTATGAGCCCAATCACCTCTTGCCCGTGCGGCGTGCTCAGTCGTGTCCGACTCTTTGTGACCCTATGGACCGTAGCCCGCCAGGCTTTTCTGTCCATGGGATTCTCCTGGCAAGAATACTGGAGTGGGTTGCCGTGCCCTCCTCCAAGGGAACCCAGGGATCGAACTCGCATCTCTTATGTCTTCTGCACTCGCAGGCGGGCTCTTTACCGCTGGTGCCACCTGGGAAGCCCCATCTCTTGCCCGGGTTACTGCAATTGTCTGCTCTCTCGATTCCCTGCCTCAAACCCCAATCCCCAGGTCTGTTCCCCACGCGGCCGCCAGAGGGCGCCTGTCAACACCTACGTGAGCTCACGTCGGTTCTCCGCTCAGTGCCCTGAAGAGTCCTCACCAAGACCCAGGAGGCCCTGCCCGACCCGCCTGCGTTCCCCCTTGGACCTCCTCTCTCGCTGTCTCCCCTAGGCCCACCAGGCTCTGGCCACACCCAAAGCCTCCTCAAGGGAGTTGGTGCCTGGGACCCTTTTCCCCTCCCTCACCTTGATCGGGTCTTTGGTCTAACGTCACTTCTCCCCGAGACCTTTCCTTCTCATCAAGCCAGGAGGTGATAGACCTGGGGATCAAACTCATAGCTGCTTGAACCTCTATGCAGGCTGAGACCCAGCCCCTGGGGTGGGGTCTCACCTCTTCTTCTGGGTCCTCAGCATCCTCAGGG
>NW_011476392.1:0-1552 GCF_000754665.1 Bison bison bison | reverse complement strand
CTAACACTCCTAATCTCCCCTGTAATACCACAGCTCTCAAATTCTGAATCGCATTCGTTTAATCAACAAAATTTATGGAGTGTCCCCTTTGTGCCAGGCACTCTTCTGGGCACTGGAATTTTTCATGGTAAATAGCACAAGACCTCCCCCTAGTGGGGAAGATGAGCAATTAAAAGATAAATGCTGCTGCTGCTGCTGCCAAGTCGCTTCAGTCGTGTCCGACTCTGTGCGACCCCAGAGACGGCAACAATATACTTTTTTAGATTCTGATAAAGCTTCTGTAAGAAATAATACAGGGAGATAGGATAGTTGCTGGTGGTAGGAAGAGGGTGGTGGGCTACTTTAAATAGGGCTGTCCAGGGCATCCTCTCCTGGGAGGCCTGAAAGGCAAAGAGTTGGATGAGCAATACAGGAAAGGGACTGGAAGGGGCAAACAATGAATTAAGCTGGTTCTGTTTTTGCAAAGGGATGGAGCCCGCTGTAGGTGAGGCAGGATGGCAAGTGATAAGAGATATGTCCGGACAGTTAGGAGTCAGGAAACTCCAGTTCCCTTTAACATCCCAGTTCACCCTGTATATCAGCGCCGGCCAACAGAACTTTCTTTGATAATGGAAATGTTCTACATCATCAGTGTCCAAAACAGTATTTGCAATGGAGTGAGTGTGGCTGAAGAACTGAATTTTTAATTATATTTCACTGTAAGTTAGCCACATGCGGGTACCTGCTACAATATTGGACAACCTAGCTGTACAGTGTGAGCCGCTCAGTCATGTCGAACTCTTGTGATCCCATGGACTGTCGCCTGCCAGGTTCCTCTGTCCATGGAATTCTCCAGGCAAGAATACTGGAGTGGGTAGCCATTCTCTTCTCCAGGGGATCTTCCCGACCCGAGAAGGGGATCCAACCCGGGTCTCCTGCACTGCAGGCAGATTCTTCACCGTTTGAGCCACCAGTGAAGCCCATACAACTTCTGATTACACCTCAACATCAAACTCTTCCTGTAACTCCCCCCTCCCCAATCCCAAACATTCCAATGCTCCCTACAAGCCTCCACTCGTCTCTATAAGAATCCTGTAACAACCGCACAAACAACCCTATTCTCGTTCCGATCTTTTTACATAAGAATTCGTTAAAACAGTCCCACTCCCCTAGTATCTCATAACGCCCCCAATTTCACACCCGATTCCCCATCACACCCTCCGTTCCTCCGAGCATCTCAGTTAGTTCCTAGGGCTGTTATTCTATTTTCTCCCATGACAACCCTTAAATCCCTTCATCTCACCCCCATCTTCGTCTGCCCCAGGGTTGCCATGGCAACGCCAGTCTCTGATCTCTCTCTACCCACAGTCCCCCGTAGCAACCCTCCGCGCACCTAGCCAGGCTCATTACTATGGAAACCGGAGCAGTCTCCTCCACCCACCTCACGGTGAGATGTTCTGAGACCCAGACCCTTTAGACCCGAGAGAGCCAGAAGAAACTAGGGGGCCCCACAATGCTCAGCGAGCAAAGGGTTCCCCCCCCGCCCCCAACCTCACCCATTCTGCTTCCATCC
>NW_011476391.1:21064-23226 GCF_000754665.1 Bison bison bison | reverse complement strand
TGAACACCCAGGACTGATCTCCTTTAGGATGGACTAGTTGGATCTCCCTGCAGTCCAAGGGACTCTCAAGAGTCTTCTTCAACACCACAGTTCAAAAGTATCAACTCTTTGGTGCTCAGCTTTCTTTATAGACTTATTTGGGGAGCTCCAAAGTCACTGCAGATGGTGACTGCAGCCAAGAAATTAGAAGATGCTTGCTCCCTGGAAGAAAAGCTTTAACAAGCCTAGGCAGCATATTAAAAAGCAGAGACATTACTTTGCCAACAAAGGTCCATCTAGTCAAAGCTATGGTTTTTCAAGTAGTCATGTATGGATGTGAGAGTTAGACTATAAAGAAAGCTGAGCGCCAAAGAATTGATGCTTTAGAACTATGGTGTTGGAGAAGACTCTTGAGAGTCCCTTGGATATCTTGGAGATCCAACCAATAAATCATAAAGGAAATCAGTCCTGAATATTCATTGGAAGGACTGATGCTGAAGCTGAAACTCCAATTCTTTGGCCACCTGATGTGAAGAGCTGACTCATTTGAAAAGACCCTGATGCTGGGAAAGATTGAAGGTGGGAGGAGAAGGGGACAACAGAGGATGAGATGGTTGGATGGCATCACTGACTCAATGGGCATGAATTTGAGTAAACTCTTGGAGTTGGCGATGGAGAAGGAGGCCTGGCATGCTGCAGTCCATGGGGTCGCAAAGAGTCGGACACGCCTGAGCGACTGAACTGAACCGAATGTGGTAAGAATAAATGGATTTCCACCAATTCCCCCTTGAGGAGGAAAATCTGTTCTCAGTGATCCTCATATTTGTTCACTGTGAAATTGATTCCTCAAGTAATGTGAGTATAGATAAAAGAGAATTTTAAATACTTCCACCTTGTTTCTTGGGGGAAATATTCCATTTCACAATGTGCTACAGAGTGCAAAACACTTGACTGCACTTATTTTGAAAAGCAGAGATCTGGTTATCTTAACACTTCATTGATAAGGGCCATTAAAATACCACCAAGTAAAGCAAACAATAAAAATGCAAGAACAGACAAGTTCTGTTGAAACACTCCAAATATATGGAAATTTCTTATTTAGTATAAATCTTTACTGTTTTTACAAGTTTTTACCAATTCTTTTCTAAAATACAACTCAGGTAGACGTCAAGCCTAGCACCATTTCAGTCTCAACACCAGCACACACTTTTCTTTATTCCATCACAGTTTCTAAACATCTTATATCTTCTACACCTTCATACCTAGTATATCTTGCACACCTTCATACCTAGTATATCTTGCACACCTTCATACCTAGTATATCTTGCTTACTTTGGTACCTCAGTCTTTAATTCTTTGATCAATTACAACCTCCCTACTCAAGCATCAAGTACTCTATCAGCTTCTAACTCATCACCCTCACACCAAGATAAAATTAAATTTTGTCTTATGGGCAGCCCATAGTATTTTCACATATACAAGCTATGTGATATCTCACATGACTTTTATTAATATTGGTGGGTGTGATGGTTAATTTTATGCATCGAATTGACTAGGCCGTGGTACTCAGATATTTGAGCAAACATTATTCTAAATGTTTCTGTGAGGTAGTTTTGTGCTATATTAACATCTAACCTAGCCAACTTTGAAGAAAGCAGATTATCCACCATAACGTGGGTGGGCCTCATCTAATCAGTTGAAGGCCTTCGTAGAAAAAGCCTGACCTTCCTCTAAGGAGAGGAAATTCTGCCAGCAGACTGCCTTTAGACTTGAAGTGCATCATTAGTTCTTCCTCGGTCTCTTGCATGCTGGCCCAACCTGCAAATTTTGGACTTACCCTCCTTATAGTTGTATGAGCTAATTTCCTTAATTTCTCTCTAGACAGACACAGATAAATATATAAATAGGTGGACATAGATATCTATATATCCAAAGAGATATATAGATTAACATCCTATTGGGTCTGTTTCTTTGGAGAACCCTAATTAATACAGTGGAGAATACTGGAATGGTTGGTTTTCACCTTGTTTTCTGTTACTTTAAAATTTTCCATAATTAAGATCCCACTAAGGGACTTCCCTAGTGGTCCAGTGGCTGAGACTGCACTCCCAATGCTGGGGGCCCGGCTTCAATCCCTGGTCACAGAACTAGATCCCACATGCTGCAACTAAGGGTTCACATGC
>NW_011476391.1:20129-20964 GCF_000754665.1 Bison bison bison | reverse complement strand
CTACCAGGCTTCTCCGTCCATGGGATTCTCCAGGCAAGAATACTGGAGTGGGTTACCATTTCCTTCAGGGGATCTTCCCGACCCAGGAATCTTACTCGGGTCTCCCGCATTGGAGGCAGACGCTTTAACCTCTGAGCCACCAGGGAAGAATAGCTGTATCCATCTGTATTCACATCTGTCACAAGTCCAGTGATTCTATGGAGAGGTACAAGCATCTGACTATTTCATTAGGTCTTCTAGGATGGTCGTGCCTCAGTATTTACATACTGAGATACCTTGTTAAAAAAAATAATAAAGTGCTTGGCTTTTATGTCTCCTTTATATTAAAGTTAGAGTATTAGAGTGCTTTTAAAAATTTATGTTTGTCATTAAGTTCTATTATCTATAAATTTTATTTCAGGATATTAAATGATGCATTAAAATATTTATTATTAAAAGAGATTCTTAGGTTCAACTGAATTGAGAAACATTAACTTAGGATCTATCCTGATTGATGAGCCTAATCCATATTCATGTCCTCAAGCTTAGAAATGCAGCACCATCATTCCATCTCTGAAATGAAATGTTTCATTTTAGCCAAATTATGAACGAATCACAGGGTGCAGCATCATTTCTTAACTCTTGAAGAAAGCCTTCCTATTAAAAATTCAAGGGCCCAATTTCCCACTTATTTCTTTTATATAATTACTGCACAGAATTCAGGTTCAATGATTCTGCCACTCTTCACTGTTATAACTTGTATTATCTCAAAGAAGAAATAGTTAAAACATATATAGTATGTTCATTATGTTCACTATAAAATGTGATTTATGGTCACACTTTTACTAGAGATCCT
>NW_011476391.1:19008-20029 GCF_000754665.1 Bison bison bison | reverse complement strand
CAATCCCTGGTCACAGAACTAGATCCCACATGCTGCAACTAAGGGTTCACATGCCATAACTAAAAATCTTGCATGCCACAACAAAGATCGAAGATTCTGTGTACCACAACTAAGACAAAGCACAGCCAAATAAATCAATATTTTTTTAAAAAAGATCCCACTGGAATTTAGATACCAAAAAACCATAAAGAGCTCTTTTGTTAAATTAGATGCACATACACTAAAATGCCTCCCAGGTGGCGCTAGTGGTAAAGAACCAGCCGGCCAATGCAGGAGACATAAGAGATCTGGGTTCGATCCCTGGGTCGGGAAAATCTGCTGGAAGAGGGCATGGCAACCCACTCCAATATTCTTGTCTGGAGAATCCCATGGACAGAGGGGCCTAGTGGGCTATACAGTCCATGGGGTGGCAAAGAGTCAGACACGACTGAGTGACTTAGCACACACACACACTAACACGCTAACAGTTGTTATCTAAGGGTGACATTTATATTTTTTTCCTTGGTATTAGTCTATATTTTCAAAGTCTTCTATAAAAAATTGTATTACTTATGTTAAACAGAAGGAAAAAAAGCCACATTCTGTGATAAAAGCATCAATACTCCCTTTAAGTTAATAGTAGATTTCATTTACCCCCAGGGCTACTAGCACTTCGATTTGAAAGCAGGTGAATACAATACACCTTGAAGCTGGTCATGTTGGAAGGTCAATTGGAAATGGTAAAAACCATGGTGAATTGGAGAATGTGTACCGCATCTGTAAATGGTGGTGGATGTGGTTCCAGTAGGCCACAGCTTAAAAGTTTTAAAAAATATATCAGACTTTTGTTTGAAATACAATAATTTTAAAATGATGGCAACTACCTAAAAAACACAAAGAAACAAAAAACCCAATTTGCTTTCCAAACAAACAAATCACTGAGGACTCTGGTTTATGGTGTCGGATGATACCCTTTAAAAATGATTTAACTTCTCAAGAATAAATTGATTTTTAGCACACCCCACTGAGAATATCATATTCA
>NW_011476391.1:16065-18908 GCF_000754665.1 Bison bison bison | reverse complement strand
ATCCTCAGTTATTAATGATGTTTTGAAGATTACACCAGTCCATTGCCGAAATCAGAACTCTGTGATCTATGGTCCCTTCCTCTAATTTTCAGATTGTTTGTTAAACACTCGGTACCCCAAGCTTAAAATGTGAGACTCTCATTGAGATTTAATGAATAATCCCATTTTGGGGGTAATAAAGAAGTCCTTGTTATTACTGACTTCTCATGTGTGCTCACTCATGTCTGACTCTTTTGCAACCCCAGGGACTGCATTCCACCAGGCTCCTCTGTCCATGGGATTCTCCAGGTAAGAATACTGAAGTGGGTTGCCATTTCCTTCTCCAAGGGATCTTCCAAACACAGGGATCCAACTCATGTCTCCTACATTGGCAGGCGGATTCTTTACCACTGAGCCACCTGGGAAATGATTAATGACATACGCTAGCTTAAATTCTCCTTTAAAATGACCTTCAGAAGTTTTTGGAAGTTCTACCTGGAAGTCAGATTCAGGTATATGCTTATCAAAACCACTTAAGGAAGTCATCTTCTTAAATGAAGCATGAAACTTCAGAAAGAAAACAAGATGAGGGGTAAATATAGGAAGGGCCACCCACCTGGCCAGCCAAATGAGCTAAATTAGTTCTGGATGAATCAATAGGCTGAAGCAGCTGTATGTAACCCAGTTTCATCTGCTGGAAATATCTTCCCACAATGTCATCCGAATCCACCTAAGCTATTCAAGTCTACCAGAGACATTCTCCTCACTGTGTTGTCATGGACTCTTGAAAACCTAATTAGAATGTGACATAATAACTAACCAACCAACCAGGAAATGAATTAAAAATTTCTCCCTCCAACATTGGCTTTCTCAATACTACTATCACCAATGACCTAGTAACTTTAGAGCAGAGTGTAGTGCTCATTTCTATGCTATCATGTCACGTAACACCTACCTCATTACTATTTTCATTTAGTTACTTAAACAAAAAAGCCCTTTCTCATTTCCCCCTTTAAATTTATCCTCTTACAGCTCCAAATAAATCTCACATTGTGTCACTTTTCTGGCACCTACAAAGTCAAAATTTCCAAAACAGACATTAGTGAACAAGTTAGACTCACTAGGTTGACATCCTGAAACAGCTTTATTTAACCCATACTGTTTTTTTCTATAGCATTATTGAAGTTTAAGTCACATACCATAAAATTTATTTAAAGCATGGGTCCCCAACCTCTGGGATCTAATGCCTGATGATTTGAGGTGGAGCTGATGTAATAATAATAGAAATAAATGTAATGTACCTGAATCATCCCCAAACCATCCCCCTCTACCCAGTCCATGGGAAAAATTATATTTCATGAAACTCGTCCCTGGTGCCAAAAAGTTGGGGACCACTGATTTAAAGCATATTATTAAACCCTAAAAGAGACCCTGTACCCATAAGTAGTCAATCTAAATCCTTCCTCTTCAACCCCAGTCCTAAGCAGTACTAATCTACTTACCATCTCTATAAATTTGGCTATTCTGGACATTTAATATAAATGTAATCATAAAATACGTGGTCTTTTGTGGCTGAGTTTTTTACTTAACATAATGTTTTCAATATTCATCCATGTTGTAACATGTATTGGTACTTTATTCCTTTTTCTAGATAAATAACATTCTATTGTATGGATATAACACATTGCTTATCCATCAATTAACTGATGGTCTTTGGGTTGTTTCCACTTTTGACTTTTATAGATAATGCTTCTCTGAACATTTATGTACAAGTTTTAATATGGATATAAGTCTTCATTTCTCCTGAGTATATATCTAGGATATGCTGCTGAGTCATAGGGTAACTCTATGTTTAACTAGTTGAGAAACTGCCAAAATTTTTTCCAAATTTTGTGGCACAATTTTACATTTCCACTAGCAATGTACTAGGGTGCTAATTTCTATACATCCATGCCAAGTTACTGTCTTTTTATTACAGTGAGCACATAGGAGTAAAGTGGTATCTCATTGTGGTTTTGACTTTCATTTCCCTAGTGACTAAAGATGTTGAGCATCTTTTCATGTACTTATTGGCCATGTGAACATCTTCTTTAGGGTTTCCCTGGTGGTTCAGCAGTAAAGAATCCACCTGCCAATGCAAGAGACATGGGTTCGATCCCTGATGTGGGAAGATCCACTGGGGAAGTAAATGGCAACCCACTCCAGTATTGTATTTTTGCCTGGAAAATCTCATGGATAGAGGAAACTGGCAGGCTACAGTCCATGGGGTCTCAAAGAGTTGGATACAACTTAGCAACTAAACAACAACACAAATTCTTCTTTGGAAAAAATACCTACTGAAATACTTTTCTCATTTTTTAATTGGGTTATTTGTCTTTATAATGAGTTGTAAGAGTGATTTATAATGTTCCAGACACCAGACCCTTATCAGATAAATAAATTACAAACATTTTCTCCCATTCAGTGGATTTTCTTTTCACTTCCTTTATGATGTCCTTTGAAGCAAAAACTTTTTTTTTTAATGTAGTCCAATTTATCTTTTTTTCTTTTGTCATTTGTGTTTTGGTATCATAGCTGAGAAAGCATGACTGAACCCAAGTTCATGAATATTTACTCCTATCTTTTCTTCTAAGAGTTTCATAGTTTTATCTTACATTTAGGTCTATTTTGAGCAAATTTTTTGTGTGCTTTATTCTAAAAGTGGTCATACTTACTTGCGGGGAGAAAAAATGTAAGTAAATTTAGCATCCCTTAAAAGTGCTAATAATGGTGTGTCAAATTCAATGTTTGCCTTAAGTGCCTAATTTCATGGATTCTATTTTTTTTAATAAATTTATTTATTTTAATTGGAGGCTAATTACTTT
>NW_011476391.1:15106-15844 GCF_000754665.1 Bison bison bison | reverse complement strand
ACTTTCTCCCCTAGCCCTGTCGTCCAGGGTCTCATCAGTGCTACCCACCTGGCTAAACCTCATCAGAAGCAAGGTTGCCTAGGAGATGTATCCAAACATAGTATGCCCCTGAGAAACAGAGGAAGGAAGGGCTGAGAATAGGTCTGAGGGCAAACGTGCATACAGCTGGCAGAGAGACTGCATATGTAAGAACTGAGTTGCCTATCATTGCAGAGTCAGGATGAAGTTAGCTAATACTCTCTATTATAATTTAAAATTGCTCTAGAATCCTTAAGGCAAAAGGCACTGGAACCCCAGAGAGTAATTAACTTAGTCATTTAGGCAGCACTCTACTTTCTCTTTACTAGAGGCTTGGGTTGTTTTACTAGTTCTCAAATCATACAAATTATGCAACTAACCTGATTATTTTTGTTGTTGCTTAAAAGTTCCAATTATAGTTACAACGACACGTACACAGGGAGAGAAACAAACAGAGGGAGAGAAACCCGGCATATATTGAGTTGAGCTAATCCTTTCACTCAGTTTCTGGTACATTATTCCACTGGAGTGGATTTGCCATCCCCTTCTCCAGGGGATCTTCCCGACTGAGGGATCAAACCTCCATCTCCTACATTTCCAGGCAGATTCTTTACCATCCTAGCCACCAGGGAAGCCTCAACATTATCCCACACAAGGACCCAGTTTCATCTTTATTAAGTGAATACTTGAACAATACCCACTTTTCTGCATACCTTGCTC
>NW_011476391.1:14287-15006 GCF_000754665.1 Bison bison bison | reverse complement strand
ACTGATTCAAATGTATTCTTTTTAATGGCTGAGTAATACTCCATTGTGTATATGTACCACAGCTTTCATTTTTTTAATGCCAGAGATATTTTTAGGAATCATGATAGTGGCCATAAACTCCACATGGTTATGTGGTACGTTAAGAGGAATCATTAAATATCTATATATTGGGCAAGTCATTCTTTGGATTTAGTAAAATGATCATATAAAATGATGATTTAAAGATGGCTCTTAAAGGGTTATAACAGAAAATAAGTAATAAAATGCATGCCAAATGCTCAGCATAGTACTTGGCACATAGTAACCATATTACTTTGGTTACTATGTGCCATCTCTTTAATAATAACATTCTTATTAGCTGTTTTATGAAAATTATTTTTACTATCTCATTTAATATCTATAACAAACTCTCTTGCAGCCAGGTTGTATCAGTCAGATTCTAGTTAGGAAAACAAGTATTTCAATAGAAGTAATTTCACACAGGGAACTAGGCACAGAGGTATTAGGTGAGATGAGGAACCCAGAGAATAAAAAACTATAAAAAAGCTCCTGCAACTCTAAAACTGGAGGAATTAAAAGGAGAAATTAGTTTATCTCAGAAAATAGGATTGGCAAGAGAGGTTGGCAGCTGGGTATAGGTGATGTCTGAGAGGTTATACAAGCAAGAATTGTAGACCAGGGGAAGGTGGCTACCACGGAGGGGAGGGTCCAGGGAGAAT
>NW_011476391.1:8872-14187 GCF_000754665.1 Bison bison bison | reverse complement strand
CACTTTTCTGCATACCTTGCTCTCACTTTTCTCCTCTTGCCTTAGGTCTCCATTGAAATTATATTTTTATATATGTTCTTGCAAAATGTACACTGCTTTGTTAGTACACATTTTTAATGCATATAAAAGTAGTACGTATTATTTTTCTTTCTGTTTATTAATCTTTGTCTCCAACCTCCACTGATGTTTAAGATCTATCAAGTTGTTCTTTGTACATCAAACTGTTGCTTCTAACTATTCACAGTACTCTAAGTTGCGCATCTTCCACATTATACCTCAACCATCTCCCAAGGATAGACGTGGAGATTACCTGCATTTCCTAGGCATACAGTCAACACTTCAATAAACATCCTGTACACATACTCTTATGTGCCTTTATGAAAAATTCTGGAATACAAATGCACTTGCAAAACTGTGAAAACTTGGGTATGCATATGTTTAATTTTACTAACTAGTGCAGGTTTCTCTCCTGAATGGCTGCACTGGTCTACAGTTTCAAAAGCAATGGTGAGGATTTCTATGTTCCCAAATCTCTGACTGTACTTGGCATAATCCAGCTTTCCAATTATGGCCAGTATAATAAGTGTACTGGAGAAGGACATGGCAACCCACTCCGGCATTCTTGCCTGGGAAATCCTGGGGACAGAGGAGCCTGGCAGGCTACAGTTTGTTTGGTTGCAAAGAGTCAGCTTAGCAACTGAGCACAATAGTTGTACAGTGTACCTATTTCCTATTTATTTCTATTTTTCTAGTTAACAATAATTTAGACAGTCTTATCACATGCTTGTTACTTTGGGGGCCTTCTCTTTAGTAAATGACTTCTTTAAGTTTTGGGTCCATTATTTTCTGTAAGTGGCGTTATCTTTTCCTTCTTCATTTGGAGTTCATTTTATATAAAAGATAAAACCCATTTTGATTTCAGTTATTACAAATGTATTTTCCATTTTGCCGTAGGTGAATTAAATTTGTCAAGTGTTCTCTGAATAGAAATCTTTAATTTTAATATAATCAGATTCATAAAATGTTTGTCTTACTTTTGGGATTTCTGAAGTTTTAAAGTGTCCTTACTTGCCACTGAATTCTACCCATCTACCTTTTCTTCTATTATTGTTTTTACCAATCAAACCTTGGCCTTTATTCCATCAATAGTTATAATCCACCTTTCCATCTGGTAGGAGATCATAATCCAGTTTTATTTTACTCTATACAGTCATCTGCTTGGCCCAACACCATTTACCAAAGAATCTATTCTCCCCATTGATGTATGTGTCACACCTACATCAAGTTTCTGTCTTTGTTTCTGGACACACTTTGGTGCTTCACGTGCTGAGCTTTTCTTGCTTGGACAGCATACTGTATTTCTCTGACTTTATCTCTTAATAGCTACTACGGAAGTCCTCCATTTTTAAAGACTGACCTAGTTATTCCTGGATGTGCATTTATCCATACACTTTTTAGAGTAGAAAGTGAGTTTATCACATTTTCAACCAATATATGGTGATTTTGATTGGAATACTATTAAATTTATGAATAAATTTGGGGAGAATGAGTATCTTCCTAATATGTCATCCAGTCAACAGCATGGGACATTTTGGTCCTTTTTTAGTTTTAAAGTTCATTTATAGATCTTATTTGTCTTTTTAAAGCTAATTCCAAGATTTTTAATGGAAAATTATTTTATCATATGTTGTAAGTAACTATTTTTAATAATTTTTATGGAATGATTTTTTTATCAGTAACACAAAAGCTGAACTTTCTAAAAATTACTAATTCTGACAGTCTGCCTGGAGTCTATTGGTTCTTCTAGTTAAATCATCATTTCATCCACCAAAAAATATCAGTTTTACTGTCCTGTCTTCCAATCCTTACATCTGTTTTTTCTATATTATTCATATTCTCTATATTATTTTTCTGTAATATTAAATTGGCTAGTTCTTCCTGTACTAGAGTAAAATGTAGCAGTAATAATAGACATCCTTGCCTTGTTCCAAACCATAAAGAAAATGCATTAAAGTTACTTCCATAAGTACAATATTTGCTGTAGAATGTTGGAATACAAATTTACTAAGGAAAGGAAGTTCCTTTATATTCCTGGCTTGATAAGAGTATCAATTTTAAGTTTATGAAGAACTGTATTAAATATTTATTCTGTATTAGTCAAGATAATTGTATGACTCCTCTTTTAATCTACTAATGTGGAAACAATACTGATAAATTTTCTGATGTCCAGACAGTCCTACATTTGTACAATAAACTTACTTGGTAATGTTGTATTATTTTGATATACTATTAGATTTAATACTTTATTTGGGATATTAGCATCTTTATAAGAAAAAGGGAAACTGTTTTTATCAGATTTTGGAGTCAGGATTGCACTATCATCAGAAAATTACCTGGGCCTAAGCGCTCCAATTTTTGTATTGTGGTCCGTGAGACAAGATGAGAAATAACTAATCTTTAAATGGCAGTAGAATTCACAAGTAAAACCATCTGGTCCTGGAGTTTTTCATCAAAGACAAGGGCTAAACAACCATTTCTATTGCTTTGATTCTTACTGACCCATTGAAAATTCTCTATTTCATCTTATACCAATTTGGAGATTTTTCTAAGAAATAATACATTTAAACCATACTTTCAAGTGTATTAGCATATGTGTGTACCTGCAGTTATTTTCTAACCTATTTATTACATATAGATTTTTTTCTCATTATATATTTTGTTTATTTATATCCTCTTTCCCCCTCTTGACTTCTTTGCCAAAGGTCTGCCTACTTTATTCATATTTTCAAAATATAAGCTTTGATTATATTTATCTTCTGTATTGATGTTGTCATTATTTGATTGATTTCTACCCCTTTCCTTCTTTTTTCATTTTAATTTTACATCTTGCTATCAGTAAACTATTTGAAGTTACATTTTCAGTTCATTAGTTAATATTTTAAATTTACCACAAAAAAGTGAAACTATAAAATTCCCTCTGTACACATTTGTAGCTGTATCCTAGTCACTGTGATATGTGCTATTTTATTTTGGGGTTTTGTTTTGTTTTGTTTTGTTTTTTTGCGGGGCAGGGGGTGGCTGCTATGTGGTATGCAGGGTAGTTCCCTGACCAGGGATCAAAACTGTGACCCCTGCAAGGGAAGCGTGGAGTCTTAACCACTGACATACACTATTTTCACTGTCATTTACTTCTGAGTATTTCTTATACCCTTTTATCATTTCATTTTATTCAAAATATTATGTTTGGAATATGTTTGAGTAATTTCAAAAAATGGTATATTTAAGCTAATCTTTCATTACTAACTTCCACTTTGTTACACTATAATCAGGGAATATGTTATTCATATTGCTCTTTTGGACTTCATAAAGGCTTTCTAGGCTTTGCTCTATTTTTTATAACTTTTCCAATATTTACAAAGAGTTCCATACATATCTAAAAATGAAACTATAGATTCAAGCCTTCAAAAATCTATGCTGATTTCTTGCTTGCTTGATCTGTTATTATTTTTTTTTTGAGAAGAATGTGTTACTGATCTTCAGATCCATTTGATTTCATTTTTTAATGAAAAATTTATTTCAGATGCTGTTTGACATATTTTGAAACTGTGGGTAAGGTATAGACATGTTTAGGATGATGTATCTGTTACATTTTTTTTTCCTTTTAGAAGTATAAAATTTCTTAAGTTCTCACAATGTATTTGGCTTAAATTTTATTTTATCCATAATTAGAATCATTACTCAAATTTCTTTTGATCTTTTCCCATTTTAAAAAACATGCAAAATTTCCATGACTTTTTATATCTTTCATCAATAGAGTCTGCCTTTGAATCAGTAACTTTGAAAGACTCATATTTAGATTGTATATATGAGGATGTATTTATTTGTCGAATTTCATATTTTTTCTTTGAATTTCTTTGTCATTTACTTTTACTCTCTTTCCAGCTTTCAGTTAGCTAGGTCAAGATTTCTATCCTTGGTTTTAAATTTAAGCACTCTATTTTGGAGAGATACATGCACTCCATGTTTACTAAAGTATTATTTGCAATAGCCAAGATATGGAAACAACCTAAATGCCCATCAACAAATAAATAGATTAAAAAGATGTGAGATATATATACACACACATAATGCAATAATATTCAGCCACAAGAAAGGAGGATATCCTGCCATTTGTGACAATGTAGATGCACCTAGAGCTTATTGCAGTAAGTGACATAAGTCAGACAAGGACAGTGCTGTATGTGATCACTTATATGAAGGATCTCAAAAAAAAAGAGAGAGAGAGAGAGAATGAGAGAGTTAAATGATGGTCACCAGGGAATGGGAGGCAGGGAACTAAAAATGTTTGCAGGTACAAACCTGCTACAAGTAGTAAATAAGCCATGGTGATCTAGCACACGGTATAATTAATATAAATAACAATACTGAACTATAATTACGTGGGATAAATAGTTACAAAGGCAATCATATAAAAATATTTACAATATATCTTTATCAAAGTAACACACTGTATACCTTAAATTTATAGAATGCAAAAAGACCACATGACTAGAAAAGGTCAGTTTTCATTCCAATCCCAAAGAAAGGCAATGCCAAAGAATGTTCAAACTACTTCACAATTGCACTTATCTCACATGCCAGCAAAATAATACTCAAAATTCTCCAAGCCTGGCTTCAACAGTACAAGAACCGTGAACTTCCAGGTGTTCAAGCTGGATTTAGAAAAGGCAGAGGAACCAGAGATCAAATTGCCAACATCAGCTGGATCATAGAGAAAGCAACAGTTCTAGAACAACATCTACTTCTGCTTCATTGACTATGCTAAAGTCTTTGACTGTGTGGATCACAACAAACTGTGGAAAATTCTTCAAGAGATGGGGATACCAGACCACCTTACCTGACTCCTGAGAAATCTGTATGCAGGTCAAGAAGCAACAGTTAGAACTGGACATGGAAAAACAGACTGGTTCCAAATCGGGAAAGGAGTATATCAAGGCTGAGTATTGTCACCCTGCTTATTTAACTTCTATGCAGAGTACATCATGAGAAATGCCAGGCTGGATGAAGCACAAGCTGGAATCAAGATTGCTGGGAGAAATATTAATAACCTCAGATATGCAGATAACACCACCCTTATGGCACAAAACAAAGAAGAACTAAAGAGCCTCTTGATCAAAGTGAAAGAGGAACATGAAAAAGTTGGCTTAAAACAACATTCAGAAAACTAAAATCATGGCATCCAGTCCCATCACTTCATGGGAAATAGATGGGGAAACAGTGGAAACAGTGAGAGACTTTATTTTGGGGGGGCTCCA
>NW_011476391.1:7906-8179 GCF_000754665.1 Bison bison bison | reverse complement strand
CACAGGATTGGAAAATGCCAGTTTTCATTTCAATTCCAAAGAAAGGCAATGCTGAAGAATGTTCAAACTACCACACAATTGTATTCATTTCACATGCTAGCAAGATCATGTTCAAAATCCTTCAGGCTAGACTTCAGTAGTACAAACCAAGAACTTGCAATCCAATGTACAAGTGGGATTTAGAAAAGGCAGAGGAACCAGAGATCAAATTGCCAACATCCATTGGATCATAGAAAAAGCAAGAGAATTCCAGAAAAATATCTACTTCTGCTT
>NW_011476391.1:6805-7405 GCF_000754665.1 Bison bison bison | reverse complement strand
TGGAAACAAGATTGCCGGCAGAAATATCAATCACCTCAGATATGCAGATGACAACACCTTAGCAAGCAAAGAAGAACTAGAGACTCTTGATGAAGGTGAAAGAGGAGAGTGAAAAAGCTGGCTTAAAACTCGACATACCAAAACTAAGATCATAGCATCCAGTCCTATCACTTCATGGCAAATAGATGGGGAAAAAATGGAAACAGTGACAAATTTTATTTTTTATTTCTTGGGCTCCAAAATCACTGCAGACAGTGACTGCAGCCATGAAATTAAAAGACACTTGCTCCTTGGAAGAAAAGATACGACAAACCTACAGAACATATTCAAAAGCAGAAACATCACTTTGTTGACAGAGGTTCGTCTAGTCAAAGTTATGGTTTTTCCAGTAACATGTTACTGTTGGATCATAAAGAAGGCTGAGCACCAAAGAATTGATGCTTTTGCACTATGGTGTTGGAGAAGACTTGAAAGTCCCTTGGACAGCAAGGAGATCAAACCAGTCAATCCTAAAGGAAATGAACCCTGAATATTCATTGGAGGGACTGATGCTGAAGCTGAAGCTCCAATACTTTGCCCATCTGATGCGAAGAGCCAACT
>NW_011476391.1:4053-6473 GCF_000754665.1 Bison bison bison | reverse complement strand
CTGAACAACAATGTATTTGTTTTGCTCCATTAATATTTTAAACCATATTGGTATCTCTATTGTTCCCATGAAAGACAAAATATATTAGCACACATTTATTCTCTTTGGTTCCCCACTTAATGTAATAATCACATCTAAAACTTTCTTTTAATTGTTCTAGAATTTTTCTTAGATATCATATTTTTAGGAAATATTGGTTTACCCATGATTAATATATATTTTTCATGTTTTACTGAATTTTCTTCTTTAAACACAACAAAGCATTTAAACACTAACTTGGTCATTTCACTCAATTAACATGGCAGTTTGATCAAAAAGTCCTAAAAGAGAATATCCTTTCAAGCAAAAAATAGTGTAGAAACCAAAATAAGAGAGTACTTTTTGCTTTAATATTTCTTACTGAACAAATGAAGGATGTCTTTTTATATGGTGAATAAAAGGTTAAACTCTCTCTTCCAAAAGCCATAAATTTCAGGCCTTCCTTTTCAAGAGATGAATTCAAGATCCTTTTGCAAAATTAAAAACAAATCCAAAGAATCTTCTACTATGATGGTAGAACTTTTAGCAGAATATGAACTGAAACTTGAACTTCAATATAAAGATATGACATACTCTAGTTTAATTCAGGTTTTGAATTAATGCGGGTAAATTGAAGTAGGAGTCAACTAAGGGTGTAAGCATTACCAATTCAGGATCCTGAAATAATAATGTTGGTCGCAAATAATGAAACTTCTTTTAAAATTCAGAAATGTATCCAGCAAAGTCACAAGAAGTCAACTAATATAATCACATTAAAAAAAAATAATAGTTTAGAACATATATACCACATTTTATCAGTTTCAGAGACAGTTAATAAAATATATTGCAGAAATGTAAGAATTTTTTTTTAAAAATAATAAATCAGTGACTGGTCTTATTATTCTAAATATCCCCACTAAAATTAGAACAATAAGTATCTTTAAAATAATCACATTATCTGCTTTGCAAGAAAAGCGATAGGGAAAAGTAATTTAATAACTCCTTCACTGATCTATACATACAAGAGTACTTTTCCTTAGAACAGGGATTACTATAGTATAAATGAGCCTTCTTTGCTAGGTATGCACAGATTAAGGAAGATATGCTCATTTGTAAGATATTTCCTAATAATAATTATACCAAATTACTCTTGAGGATCCTGAGCAAACTATAATGGTCATAAAAGATATTTGCAATGAACAAGGCACTAATCTGAAAAGACATCTGCACCGGTATATCCACTGTGGCATTGCTTAGCCAGGATATAGAATGACCTAATGCCCATTGACAGATGAATGGATGAAGAAGAAATCGTACGTGTATAGAGTGGAATACTACTCAGCCATAAAAAGATGAAACCTTCCCATTATCACATGGATAGACATTGAGGGCATTGCACTATGTGAAATAAGTCAGAACAACAAAGACAAATATCAATTATGATTTCATTCATATGTAAGACCTAAATAAAGGAACAAACGAAAACCACATAGAGAGAACAGATGGAAGTTGCCAGAGAGAAGGGGTAGGAGAAGGGCAAAATGAGTAGGCAGAGGGTCAGCTGTATGGTGATGGATAGAAACTAAACTTTTGGTGGTGAACGTGCTATAATATATACAGAAGTTGAATTATAATGTTGTATACATGAAACTATGTTACTTCAATTATATGTGTGTGTGTGTGTGTGCAATCACTTAAAGGTGCAGGTAAAAAATCTAGTGCAGAAGTATTCAGGATAATTAGGTATTCCAGTATTTATTACTTCTTAAGCAAAAATCTGTTACCTTATTTTCAGATTCAAATTTTCTCAGTATATAACAGCTTTAAATAATCTCTATAACCAAAATCCTGTAGTGTTCACCCAGACCCTGTGAAGTTTAAGCTTATGTGATGATATTTTGGTAGTAAGCCCTTGGACTCATTGCCCATTTATATTTTGCATATTCAATATTTTAAAAGAGACTCATTTTCTAGACCAAAGAAAAATAAGTCATGGATTTATAAATCCTACATCCATGATCTGGGCTCTTTCTGCCATCATATGGGATGTTTTGGTGTCTGAAGTCTTGTTGCCGATTTTTGAACTGGTCACTGTATTTACTTGCAATGTTACCCAGGAAAATGTTATTTAATACTCTGAGCTTCAATTTCCTCTTCTGTTAATAGTAGCTGACACTAAAATTGTTCTTTCTATATGCCAAGAATTCTTATGCATGTATAATTTGACCTTCACAATAAATCCATTCTTAGATTCTATTTTTATTCTTATTTTTTAATAACAGATACTGAAGCTCTGGTTCTAAAATGCCTTGCCCAAGATCACACACTTGGTCAGTGGCCTGCATTGATGCTGAGCCAGTCTGATTTCAGAGTCAACCTATTTTATAGGGTTGCTGTGAAGA
>NW_011476391.1:0-1541 GCF_000754665.1 Bison bison bison | reverse complement strand
TGAGTATTAATATCATTTGGAATCAATTAAGAACAAAAATCATATCTGTAGATATATAACATTGGGTTTTCCAAAGAAGAAAAACTGGAGTTTGGATGTGAAAGAAAGTTAAGATTAATATGCAATTTAGAATTTACCTTTCTATTAGAGACACCTCCAAATACGAGAATCACATTATTTAGAAATTTAACACCATGTGAATTTCTCCACCTCATTGAGTTTATCTCAACTCCCATTTAAATACATTTTAAATCTAGTAGCAAAATAAAGAGATACTGATATCATTAACATAAAATGGCATTTCTAGAATTCCAGATGATCAAGTAATCCAAACAACGTAGTCTAGATAAGAGTAAGAAACATAATTTTCCTGTATTTTACCAATATGAATAAGAAGGGTAGCCTTTACACATTTAATGAATACCCAATTCTTTGCCAAAACACCGAGAATAGAGGTTTATAGAGGTTTGATCTACTACATCAAACCAAATATTTTTATTTTTAATCAAACTCTTCTATGTCTACAAAGAATAAAAGACAGGATGGTTTTAGATAACTCTCTGTAATAAATCTATGGTCAATGTTCCAGAATTGACTGGTATAATATCTTAATGCATAACCAGCCAAGAATGGTATTTTCTTTCTTCGTGTTTCTAGAGTACATACCTCCTGTATCACTTATCACATAGTGTTGGCTGCCATTCTTTATATTGCTGTCTAGTTTTTGTATTCGTTCTTGTACAGTGATTTATCATCCATTGTCATGGCTTATGCTCAGTCTAGATTGACACTTCTTATGGAAAAGGACTGGGTATTATATTTCTAAGTGTCCTCTACTGCCTCAAAACCAGGTGCTGTGTACATGGCAGGCCATCAGTACTATGTTTTGAATGATTGCAAGGAGGTAGCTTTGCTTAGCATTCCTGTTCAATTGCCTGAGAGAGGAGAAACTGATGCTACGACCTTTCTATAATATATAAAAGATATGCTCCATTTGTAAGTGCATGTGCAATAGACAAGTACATTCTTCATCATTTGTCCCTTTATTCTGATGCCATTCTTACTGAAAAATAAAATAAATCTACTTTAGATATTTGTTGCATATTTCTGACATACTGATCTGAGAATAACTAAAACATTCAAATTCATTTCAAACCAAATTAGAGAACTGACTACTCTGTTTCCTTGAGATCTATTTGTACATTATAATACACATATATTAAAACTCTTTTCCATGTCTATAGTGTGGAAATTATGGAATCAAATGCTCTAACTAGAAAGAAATGTCAATTGCAACAAATTAGAGCCTTGAATTTACAAATTTTTTTGCTTTTAGAATGTCTAATTTTAAAGTATTAATGAGTGTGAGCTCTAGAAATTAATGTTTTTGACAACTGGTACCTTAAAATTTGTTGCTTTCTGGAATTTGAAATGAGTTTTTTTTTTTTTGCTCATAAACACATACTCATGTAAATTAGTTTAATATGAGTTTATAATTATCTTAGAAATATTTATATTTTAAAACTAATGATATATCTTAA
>NW_011476390.1:22777-23459 GCF_000754665.1 Bison bison bison | reverse complement strand
GAAGAAGAAGAAGAACCGGATAAACACAATGGTGTGATCACTCACCTAGAGCCAGACATCCTGATTGGGAAGTCAAGTGGGCCTCAGGAAGCATTACTATGAAAAAAGCTAGTAGAGATGATGGCATTCCAGCTGAGCTATTTCAAATCCTAAAAGATGATGCTGTGAAAGTGCTGCACTCAATATGCCAGCAAATTTGGAAAACTCAGCAATGACCACAGGTCTGGAAAAAGATCAGTTTTCATTCCAATCCCAAAGAAGGGCAATGCCAAAGAATGTTCAAACACAATTGCACTCATTTCACAAGCTAGCAAAATAATGCCCAAAGTCCTTCAAGCTATGCTTCAACAGTACATGAACCAAAAACTTCCAGATGTACAAGCTGGGTTTAGAAAAGGCAGAAGAACCAAAAATCAAAATACCAACATCTGTTGGACCATACAAAAATCAAGAGAATTCCAGAAAAACATCTACTTCTGCTTCATTGACTATGCTAGTGCCTTTGACTGTGTGGATCAAAACAAACTGTGGAAAATTCTTGAAGTTATGGGAATACCAGAACATCTTACCTGCCTCCTGAGAAACCTATATGCAAGTCAAGAAGCAGCAATTAGACTGGACATGGAGAAATGGACTGATTCAAAATTGGGCATGGAGTACAACAAGGCTGTATATTACCACC
>NW_011476390.1:20126-20365 GCF_000754665.1 Bison bison bison | reverse complement strand
GAGCCTTTTAGAGCAATTAAAAAAAGACTCAGCTATAAGAATCTGGGGCTTCCCTGGTGGCTCAGTGATAAAGAATCTGCCTGCCAGTGCAGGAGATGTGGGTCCAATCCCTGAGTCAAGAAGATACCCTGGAGAGGGAAAGGGCAACCCATTTCAGTGTTCTTACCTGGGAAATCCCATAGACAGAGGAGCCTGACAGTCCATGGGTTCGCAAAAGAGTTGGACACAACTTAGTGACT
>NW_011476390.1:17262-19327 GCF_000754665.1 Bison bison bison | reverse complement strand
ATTTGAGAATTGGACTATAAAGAAAGCTGAGTACCAAAGAATTGATGCTTTTGAGCTGTGGTGTTGGAGAAGACTCTTGAGAGTCCCTTGGACAGCCAGGAGATCCAACCAGTCCATCCTAAAATAAGCCAGTCCTGAATATTCATTGGAAGGACTCATGCTGAAGCTGAAGCTCCAATACTTTGGCTACCTGATGCGGTAAACTGACGTTTTGGAAAAGACACTGATGCTGGGAAAGTTTGAAGGCAAAAAGAGCAGGGGACGACAGATGATGAGATGGTTGGATGGCATCACCAACTCAATGGACATGAGTTTGACCAGGCTTTGCAAGTTGGTGATGGACAGGGAAGCCTGGCATGCTGCAGTCTATGGGGCCACAAAGAGTCAGACACAACTGAGTGACTGAACTGACTCTGAGAATACATAAAAATCCTCAGTATGTATGCACCTAACAATAAGGCATCAAAATATGTGAGGAAAAATCTTATAGAACTGCAAGGAGAAATAGATAAACTTACTACAATAATTTGAGATTTCAATACCTATTAGTATTTGAGAGATCCAGCAGGCAGAAAGTCAAAAGGGACAGAGTTGAACTGAACAGCACCATCAATCAACTAGATTAATCAATTCTATAAGTATTTTATAGAATACTTTATCCAATAACAACAAAGTGTACATTCTTCTCAAGATCAAACTGAACATTTACCAAGATAGACAACATTCTCGGCCATAAAACATACCTTGTTAAGGTTTAAAAGAATAGCAATCATACAAAGTATGCTGTCAGATCACAATGGAATTGAACTAAAATCAATAACAGAAAGAGAGTTGGAAAACCTCATAATGTTTGTGGTTAAGAATGGCCATCATCAAAAAATCTACAAGCAGTAAATGCTAGGTGCAGGAAAGGGAACCCTCTTGCACTGTTGGTGGGAATGCAAATTGATAGAGCCACTATGGAGAACAGTATGGAGATTCCTTAAAAAACTAGGAATAAAACTATGATATGACCCAACAATCCCACTACTGGGCGTATACCCCAAGGAAACCATACTTGAAAAAGACACATATACTCCAATATTCATCACAACACTGTATACAATAGCTAAGATATGGAAGAAACCTAAATGTCCATAGACGGATGAATGAATAAAGAATATGTGGTATATATATGGGCTTCCCTGGTGGCTCAAAGGTTAAAGCATCTGCCTCCAATGCTGGAGACCCGGGTTCAATCCCTGGGTCGGGAAGATCCCCTGGAGAAGGAAATGGTAATCCACTCCAGTATTCTTGCCTGGAGAATCCCATGGACAAATGGAATATTACTCGGCTATAAAAAGGAATGCATTTGAATCAGTTCTAATGAGGTGGATGAACCTAGAGTCTATATATAGGCTCTTCACTCTATAATAGAGTGAAGCAAGTCAGAAAGAGAAAAAATATCATACATTAATGGATATATATGGAATCTAGAAAGATGGCACTGATGAATCTATTTGCAGGGCAGCAAAGGAGATGCAGACATAGAGAACAGACTTGTGAACACATTGGGAGAGGAAGAAGATGGGATGATTAGAGAATAGCATTGAAGCATATTCATTAAGGAATTTGCTGTGTGACACAGGGAACCCAAATTCAGTGCTCTGTGACAACTTAAGGGAGTGGGAAGGAGTGGGAGGTTGGAGGGAGTTTCAAGAGGGAGGAGATGTATGTATACTTATGGCTGCTTCATGTTGATATATGGCAGAAACCAACACAATATTGTAAAGTAATTATCCTCCAATTACAAATAAAATAAACTTAAAAATAAGTAAATAAATAGCACATAGGTCAAAAAAGAAAGTATCATGAGAAATTAAGAAATATTTCACATTAAATGAAAAAATATGTCAAAATTCATGGGATGTAGCAAAAGCAGTAATTGAAGGAAAATTTATAGCACTAAATACATATATTAGAAAAAATCTGTAATCAATAATCTAAGCTTCCACCTTAGAGAAATAGGAAAAGGGTAAATTAAATCCTTGGTAAGCAGAAGAAATTAAATGATAAAAATTAGAAG
>NW_011476390.1:15719-17162 GCF_000754665.1 Bison bison bison | reverse complement strand
ATCAATGAAACTAAAAGTTGCTTCTTTGAAAAGATTAATAAAATTGATAAATGTCTAGCCACTACTAAAAAAAATAAAAGATACAAACTACTAATATTTGAAATGAAAGAGGGACAATAACTACTGATCCCATGGATATTAAAAGATAATAAAGGTATATGATGAACAGTTATGTGGTCACAAATTTGATAACCTAGATAAAATGGACCAGTTCCTCGAAAGACAAAATCTACCAAAACTCACTCAAAGAGAGAGAGAGAATTTGAGTAGGCCTATGTTTATTAAAGAAATTGAATCAATAACCTTCCAAAACAGAAAGTGTCAGGCACTGATGTATTCACTGGTGAATTCTACTAAATATATAAAGGTATTATACCAGTTCTCTATAATTTCTTCCATAAAATAAAAGTCAAAGGAATGAGTCCAAACTCATTCAATAAGGCAACAAGATATATTATAAAGAACATAGGACTAAGAGGTCAATGCTCTGTGTTCTAGCCTTGACTTCTATTACTTATTAGTATGTACAAATTACCAAACCTCTTTGAGTCTTAGTGTCTTCATCAATAAAATATGACAATAATACTGTTTTGTACAACTCCAAAATTCTTATGTTGAAGTCCTAACCCTCCTTGTAACTGTACTTGGAGACAGGGCCTTTGGGGAGGTAGTTAAATGAGGCATAAATGCCTTCTAATCTGATAGTACTGGTGACCTCATAAGAAGAAGAAAAAATACTGAAGATATCTCTCCCTGCACAAGCACAGAGGAAAGGATAATGTGAAAACATACTGAGAAAGTGGCCATCTACAAGACAAGAAGAGATGTCTCAGCAGAAACCATCCCTGGTACCTTACTCTTGTACATCTATCCTCTAGAATTATATGAAGACAAAAATGTGTGTTGTTTAAGCTACCCAGTGTATGGTAGTCTGTTATGGCAGCCTGAGCAGGCTAATACAAATAACCACTTTTTAATGTTCTGAACACTTAATTCAAAGCAAATGACCTTTGAAAAAGGGTAAAGTTTTATATGAATTTTAAGTATTCTTGTTAATATTCCTTCTTTTCTTGTAACTAAACCATTTAAAATTGTAATAGGTAACTATGCTATAAGCCTGCAACTTATTTACCTTTAGCCTTTACCTTAGCCTTTACAATGCGGGAGACCCAGGTTTGATCCCTGGGTCAGGAAAATCCTCTGGAGAAGGAAATAGCAACCTACTCCAGTATTCTTGCCTGGAAAACTCCATGGATGGAGGAGCCTTGTAGGCTACAGTCCATGGGGTCGCAAAGAGTTGGACATGACTGAGCGACTTCACTTTCTTTTCTTTTCTTTCTTTCTTTTTTCTTTTAGTGTTTTGTATCCAATACTGTAGTAAATATAAATAAATCTGTCTAACAGATACTCTCATTGTAATGTAATACAGAAATTCGGTAAACA
>NW_011476390.1:7875-15619 GCF_000754665.1 Bison bison bison | reverse complement strand
TAGTCTTGAATTTCAGTCAAAAAAGCAAATATTCTAGGCTTGAATAGTGCTGATGGAACCTACTATGGCCTGTTGGGTGTCCCTGGTTTGAAAATTTTCTTTACATGTTACTATTTATTTATTGTTGATTTATAATATTATATTAGTTTCAGATGTACAATATAATGGTTCAGTATAAAAATAACATGCTTCCTTTAAAGTTATTACAAAATAATGGCTATATTTCCCAATATTGTATAATGTATTCTTGTTGCTTATTTATTTTATACATAGTAGTTTGCACCTCTTAATCTGTTACTCCTATCTTGCCCTCCCCCTCTTCTCTTTTCCCACTAGTAACCACTAGTTTGTTCTCTGTATCTATGAGTTTGTTTATGTATTGTTATATTCATTAATTTGTATTATTTTTAGATTCCACATGTAAGTGATAAATTATAGTATTTGCCTTTCTCTGTCTGACTTTTTCACTAAGCCTAATAACCTCTAGGTCCACCCACATTGTTGCATGTGGCAGAATTTCATTATTTTTAATGGCTGAATAATATTCCATTATACACACACATACATGTGTATACACACACACACACACACATTCATATGATGGGGGCTTCCCTGGTGGCTCAGAAAGTAAAGAATCCACCTGCAATGTGGGAGACCTGGGTTTGATCCCTGGGTTGGGAAGATCCCCTGGAGGAGGGCATGGCAACCCACTCCAGTATTCTTGCCTATAGAAGCCCCATGGACAGAAGAGCCTGGAGGGCTACCGTCCATGGGATTGCAAAGAGACATGACTGAGCGACTAAGCACAGCACATATAATGGACACTCGGGTTGCTTACATATCTTGACTATTGTAAATAATCCTGTTATGACTGTTAGGGTGCAAATATCTTTTTGAATTAGTGTTTCACTTTCTTCAGATATACACCCAGGATTGGAGTTGCTGGATCATATGGTAGTTCTTTTTTCAGTTCTTTGAGGAACCCCCCCATACTGTTTTCCATAGTGGATGTACCCATTTATGTTTCTATCAACAGTGTAGGAGGATTCCCTTTTCTCCATACTCTCTCTAGCATTTGAGGACTTTTTGAGGATGGCTATTCTGAGTGGTGTGAAATGATACCTCATTGTAGTTTTGATTTGCATTTCTCTGATGATTAGTGATATTGAGCATCTTTTCATGTGCTTGTTGGCTCCACAGGTCCTCCAACCAGCCAAGGGAACCCATCTTCCCAGTGTCAGACCCCAGGGCTGGGGCGCCCAGTATATGACTCCAACTGCTCACTCTCCAGTGAGGATCTCTGCCTGGGTAATCCCCCTTCTCTTCTGAGTCCCCTTTAAGGGGTACAAGTCCCAGCGTGATTGCTCTCTTTCCTTCCTACCTGATTCCCACTTGGATCTTTCTTACAGCCTTGGTTGTACTGGAGTTTGCCACTCTCCAATTAGTTTTCAGTGAAGACTGCTTCACATGTAGATGCATTTTTTGATGTGTTTGTGGGAGGAGGTGTGTTCCACGTCCTCCTACTCCACCTTATTGATCATGACTTATCTGTATGTTAGTCTTTAGATACCACCTGGCACCTGAATTAAAAATTTTAACACATCTCCATATCCTCTCCATTTTGTCTCTCTTTCCTTTTTAATCCAAAGTATTAAATTTACATGCTCTGTTTTATCCTTCAAAGGCATTACCCAGGTATCAAAAACAGAGATGGAAAGAGACAGATTTAGTCCAAGGCACCAGTTTCCATTACTTTAAGCTGCCTCAGTGGTTTTTCTGATGGGGTGAAATTTCTCACACTTGGTATCAGGCCCAAGGTATATGCAATACTTCAATCAAATTGCTTGCGACATATTAGAGTGAGTGCCTGGGAACAATGTGTTCCTCAATTTTTTTTTTAAAGGCTGAATACTTCTTGTATAAGCACTGAAGTAACTGGGAAGATTATTTTAAAAATATGTGTCATGAAGCTATATACCCCAATGTCGAAAGTGTTTTGTCTTTCACAAAACACAAGGATGCACAGTCTCTGTCTATGTTGAGAACTGTAGATTCCAGGAGTATCATGCAAAGCCCTCCATGACCCTATCCTGGCCCTCCCTTTGCACTCCTGTCACACTACTCCTGTTGCACTCATTTGTGATGTACTTTCTGGTTGCATCCCAGACCCTGGGAAGAGACAGACCAATCGATTTACAATTCCCCCTTCAAAAAGCTCAGAAGTACATAGAGGAAACTTCTAAAGTGCCATACATAGTTAATGGAATTACAGGAGCTTACTTCCCTGATGGCTCAGATGGTAAAGCATCCACCTGCAATGTGGGAGACCCAGGTTTGATTCCTAGGTCGGGAAGATCCCCTGGAGAAGGAAATGGCAACCCACTCCAGTATTCTTGCCTGGAAAATTCAATGGACAGAGGAGACTCGTGGGCTACAGTCCATGGGGTCACAAAGAGTCGGACATGACTGAGCAACTTCACTTCACTTCACTTCACTTCATGTAAAGAAGTCACACATGAGGGAGAATCAGCCACCCCTGTTCCATTCCTGGCCACTGGTTTTTCTGACATCCTTGGGAGGTCTTGGATATGTGAAGCATAAGTCCTGGTTTCTAGCCATGCTGTGTTGGTTTGAGACAAATCATTTTTTGCAAAATATACAAAGTAATATTTTTCTCCTGCTTAACCATGGGGAGGAGTTTAACAAAGCTCAAAGAATGAGATATGACCATCAATGAATTTTCTCTTAGTAGTGAGTCTTTGTCCCTGAATAGGAGGTTTTGTCCTTCCAACAACTTTAGGAGAAGATTGAAATGCAGGAAATGTCCTGACATCCTAGCAAATCTGGGTAAGTGCAAAGTTGTCAACCTGGGACTGCAATGCTGGGAATATCATGTATCCAAGTTTCACTTGCATTCCCCTTGATGTCCCATTTCACCCTAAGACATCTGATGTAACAGCAGTGCTGATGTTTCAGCTGAGAAGAAAGTTATGTCAGTGAGGTGAGGGGATGCTCCTGCTAGATCAAAGGAATTCAAAATGACAGCCATTGAGGATTCTGCACTTTAACACTGTGCCCTCTGAGCAGTGGGTCCCATTCCTCCAGGGATTCTCAAGGCAAAGGGTGGGGATGAGATGTGAAGAAGGAGTGGAAGAACTATTGCTTAAATGGAGGCTTGGTGTTTGGACAAATGATGTCTGGGAGGTTAGGCTACTTGGATTCTGGTCCTAGTTCTGCCATTGACTTGATGTGTGAACTTGGGCAAGTCATTTCTTACTTCTGACCCTCAGTTTATTTATACTACTTTTAAAAAGTGTTCGGATTAATTGATATCCAAGGTACCTTCTCACTCTGACCTTCAATACTTTTGAGTCCTCAAGGTTATTTAGAGAGGGAACAGATACCAAGACTGTCAGGTATCTTAAATAAAAAGTTATAGAATATAAAATAATTTAACGAAACAATTTTACCATACAAAAACATAATGTATGCATTGTTATTAGCATTCCTTTCTATACAATTTCCAGATTTCCCAGGATAAATATCTTACCTTATTGTCCCTAGAAACAATCCAAATGCCCTGGTAATTGCAATATTTCACCATTCTAATTGCATCTCTTGAATTTCCTCATTTAATCAGAAAGGACTTCAGAACATGAATCTTTTTTTTCATCAGAAACCAATGCCCATTTTTTTGCTTCAGAAAATACAGTCATTATAACTCTGTAGCACTTACCTTACCTTTCCTTTCTAGGTTTTTCTGATTGATATTAATAATTTTCAAAGTAGTTTAAACTTTTTATAAATGTAATCTGCTTGGATCACTTATTACTCACAAATGACACGTATTTGGGAAAATAAAGAACTATTCTTAAAACTAAACATTTACAATGAATGGTTAAACAGACAAAGAGGCCAAATAGGTTTCTCTGCAGTAAGGTTCTAGAGATAATTATTGGACAGAAAAACCTGTGGAATGGGTGGGGGTGGGGAATAGCAGAAGCAGAAGCAGAGAAAGGGAAGAAAGTTTCAAATATTCTTTGTGTGTGACCTCTGCTTTATAGGGATTGAGAGTCAGAAAGTTTATACTTAGGTGAAGGAGCAGACAAGTTATGCCTGCCTGAATTCTTATCTCCTGTCCAACTTCTCCTGAGTTAGAATGCCAAATTGCCTGTTCTGCCTCTCAGTATGGCACTTCAAACTTGTTTATGTTCCCTATAACAACTTTTTATTCTTCTGAATTTACTCCACCATTTTTATTTTCCCAATCACTAAGACTAATATCTCTGATTCTTCCATTGCCCCACTAAATCCAGTCAGTTGCCAAGTTGTGTGCTGCTGCTGCTAAGTCACTTCATTCGTGCCCGACTCTGTGTGACCCCATAGATGGCAGCCCACCAGGCTCCCTGGTCCCTGGGATTCTCCAGGCAAGAACACTGGAGTGGGTTGCCATTTCCTTCTCCAATGCATGAAAGTGAAAAGCGAAAGTAAAGTCGTTCAGTAAATGTCCGACTCTTCACGACCCCATGGACTGCAGCCTACCAGGCTCCTCTGTCCATGGGATTTTCCAGGCAAGAGTACTGGAGTGGGGTGCCATTGCCTTCTCTGCCAAGTTGTGTAGATATTCCTTGATAATCTCTCTCACAACCAGCAATTTCTTTCCATACTCACTACTTCAACTCTCATTTAGACCTTTATAACTTCTCATTTCAAATATTGTAATAACATTATCTGGTCAATTCCCTCTAAACCTTAACTTCAATCAATACAAACATACAACAACATTTAGCTTAGTTTCTTTTCCCATCAGTAGTGTTAGACCAAGTTTACAGGAAGGTGATAGACTCAGTTTTTAGTGGTACAAGTGTGTTTTATATCGAGAGAGGTGAAGAAGGAGTAACATTAGTTTGCATTCTTCCTAGAGAAGTTGGAGAAAATTTCAGGATTTCATCGTGGACTAAGGAAAGATGCTTCCATAATTAGATTGTGTCTGACTCTGAAGCACTCCCATTGTATATTTTATTTCCTAATTTGGATGTTAAAGTAGATCTGACACCTATAGCTTTCCTGTTGGCCACAACATAAGATTTTATCTTCTTTGCTTCTTTCTTTATATACCTGTATCAGCTGAATGCTTTTCTGTTGCTTTTTACCTTCTATTCTCATCTGACTGTCTCACAGATGTTGGGAATTCAGAGATTTCCCTTAGGTTTTAGAATCTCCCTCCTCATTACCAGCCCTGGCCTCTCACCACAATCATTTTTCCATCACTCATATGTACTTGGCCATGTGGCAGGTTTGCTGATGGGCTCTGCAGCATCTCCCACAAATGCAGTCTAAGATGTTACATTCAATCTGTCCACAGAATATACTTCCATCCTGCCAAAGCTGTTAAACTGTCTGTAATTGTAGTCCCTTCCTGTTATGTGCAGTGAGGTACCTGCCAATGACATTAATGTTTCCTAGTGATTTCATGGTACAGCAGGTAGAGCTCAGGTGGCTTGTAGCAGGAAAGTAAGACTGTAGGAGCCCTGGGCTAGTTGTTTGGCTCAGAGCCTCTGAAACTCTTAAGCCTCAAGGCATGAGAAGTCCTTTGGGTGTTTCTGGAACCTATCCCAAAGACTAGAAAATATCCAGGCAGAGAAGGCAAAGGAAAGTTTAGGAGAACACAGACATCTTAGCCGTCAGGCAAAGTCTGTCTCCCCAGTGGGGGTTCTGGGGTGATCCAGCCAACCAATGGTTCCAGCTCAGCTGTACTAGGGCTGATATTTATTTCTTCAGGGGGCCTGCTTGTCTGAATTTAGGGGCAACTCTGGAGGGCTTGCCCAGTGTCCCAAGTATATACAATGCTTCCACCTAACCCAGACCGCATGCAGAAGGATCATGTCATACTTTGCATATAACAAATCAAGAAAGACATCAGAAGGTGTCCAGACTTCAACTTGTTTTAACAAATAAAACATTTCTAAGAGGATATTCCAGAAAAACATACTAACTTAAGGTCTTAAAACAGATGTTCATTCTATAGGACTATGCTGCTTTGCAGCCATTATTATTGAATGCTCTAAGTACAGCCAAATTGATCCAAGGTTTAAACCATGGTGGCTCTTCAGATTTTACTTATAGCTTTACTGTAGGCCAGGAGAAGGGTGGGTCAGATAACAGAGCATAATGCTGAAGAGGCAGCATTTTGTCATGCTTCAGTGCCTTGGTTTTCTGACTTAGGCAGACAAAAGCTTAGACCTCTGACTAGTTGAGTGATTTAACCTCTCAGAGCTTCAGTTTTCTCATCTGTAAAATGGTGATAATAATGTTGCTTACTTGATAGGTTTGTGAAGAGAAATAAGAGATATCACATGTAGATTCTACACAGTGTATATCATGTATTAAGCACTCAATAACATTACAACTGTAGATACTTTACCTTTACTACTTCTACTACTACAACTACCACTATCACTACTATTACTACTACTTATTTTTCTTCTACTACTCCTGGCAATGAGAGTTTTTCTCAAGTGAGTTGAGCTGAAGGCCTCAAGGTCATAGTTTCCTAGCTTATGTAGAGGGTGATAGTATCAAGGAAAAAGATTGCAGGACTATAATTCTAGCTGGGAACAGAGTAAATACCAGAAAATTATAGAGACTTGTATGTTGTTGTATTTCTCTTATCTCAGACAAAAGCTCTTCTACTCTTCATCAGTTTGCTATGTGACCTAGCCCAAACCACTCTTGACCTCTAGGTTTTGGTAATTACCCTAGAAAATAAAGCCCATTGCCACTCAGGCTGGTACCAGAGGCCTAATCTATGAATGGAATGTTATGAGCAAACTGGTCTACGAAGGGCATGACACCAGCCTTTAAAGTCACACTAAGCTAACTAGCTCCTAATCTAGAGATGTGCTATAGCCACCACCAGTATCTTTGTTAACCACAGCCAAAAAATGATATCTTGGGCTCATTGTCAGATGGAAATAAGGTTTTAATTTCAACATAGCCATCACCTTGATATTTCACATTTGCCCACCTATGTTTGTTGATCCATGACTCCGAAAGAAATTTCATTAATTCATCCATAGCTTCACTCATTCAACAAATATTTATTGAGCAACTTCAACATGCCAGACACTGCTCTAGACACTGGGGTTACAGCAGTGAAACAGACAGAAAAGGTCTCCTCTATCAGGAAGCTTATAGTCTAGCTGCTTTGTCCAACCAAATATAGTATATTCAGAAACTTTACTGAGGTAAGTTCAGCTTAGAGTTTTGAAACAAATGATGGCCAATACTTTTCAATTGAATGTATCTTCTGAGAGGGAGGGTTGGGTGGAGAGGAAGGAACTGATTTTGGATCTAGCCTGAGTAAAACCTCAGAGGGTAGTGTGGGAAAGGGCTTTAATAATAAAATGACTGTATTTTATCATATTAATTTGTTTTATA
The DNA here is from genome assembly GCF_000754665.1 of Bison bison bison. Lineage (NCBI taxonomy): Eukaryota > Metazoa > Chordata > Mammalia > Artiodactyla > Bovidae > Bison > Bison bison. Next base: position 8,179 of record NW_011476390.1, on the reverse strand, counting down.
TATATTATGTAGCTAATATATTGTATAGCTGATATATATCATAAACATTACCTTTTGATACATGAGAAGAAAGTAATTTGACTTTTAATTGTGTAGTTCATAAACTGGCTCTGAAGGCAGTTCTAAAGCAGCATTTTAAAAATATTTTGGGTAATTGGAATTTAATAAAAATAAATGTAAATATTCCCAAAGGGACTACTTTGAAAACTACAGCACACATCTGGATGTATAAGTTCTAGTATGTCTTTAAAATAATAAATTAACAGTTTGCTATAGAAAAAGTGAAATAAAAATCTTGAACTAA
>NW_011476390.1:7299-7597 GCF_000754665.1 Bison bison bison | reverse complement strand
TAAAAAAATAAGTTTCTTATATGTATTCATTATATGTTTAAATTAGAGTTGTACAACTCAGTGAACAGTTATAAAATTAACTTATTTTAAAAGTACTGAATCAAATTTCTCTTTGTACTTAGTTTCTTTCAGTCAATTCATATACAGTGTTGTGCCTACAGTTCTTTATTTTTTTTAATTTAAATTTATTTATTTTAATTAAAGGCTAATTACTTTACAATATTATATTGGTTTTGCCATTTAAAAGTACAATATAGTAATTTGCCCATTCCCTATGCTACCCTGGAGGGAAAATGGC
>NW_011476390.1:6427-6988 GCF_000754665.1 Bison bison bison | reverse complement strand
CTCCAACACCACAGTTCAAAAGCATCAATTCTTCTGCATGCATCTTTCTTTATAGTCCAACTCTCACATCCACACGTGACTACTGGAAAAACCACGGCTTTGACTAGATGGACCTTTGTTGACAAAGTAATGCTGTGCTTTTTAATATGCTGTCTAGGATAGTTATAGCTTTTCTTCCAAGTAGCAAGCATCTTTTAATTTCCTGGCTGTAGTCACCAACTGCAGTGATTTTGGAGCCCCCCAAAATAAAGTCTCTCATTGTTTCCCCATCTATTTGCAATGAAGTGATGGGACCAGATATGCCCTAATCTTAGTTTTCTGAACGTTAAGCTTTAAGCCAACTTTTTCACTCTCCTCTTTCACTTTCATCAACAGTCTCTTAATTCTTCTTCGCTTTCTGCCATAAGGGTGGTGTCATCTGCATATCTGAGGTTATTGATATTTCTCCTGGCAATCTTGATTCCAGCTTGGGCATCATTCAGCCCAGCATTTCTTATGATGTACTCTGCATATAAGTTAAATAAGCAGGGTGACAATATACAGTCTTCATGTACTCCTTTT
>NW_011476390.1:4754-5158 GCF_000754665.1 Bison bison bison | reverse complement strand
CCTACCGACCTGGGGAGTTCATCTTTCAGTGTCCTATCTTTTTGCCTTTTCATACTGTTCATACAGTTCTGAAGGTAAGAATACTGAAGTGGTTTGCATTACCTTCTCCAGTGGACCATGTTTTGTCAGAACTCTCCACCATGACCCATCCATCATGGGTTGCCCAACATGGCATGGCTCTTAGTTTCATTGAGTTAGACAAGCCTGTGGTCCATTTGATCAGATTGGTTAGTTTTCTGTTACTGTTGTTTTCAGTCTGTCTGCCCTCTACTGGAGAAGAATAAAAAGCTTATGGAAGTTTCTTGTTGGGAGAGACTGACTGAGAGGGACACTGATGCTTGTTCTGATGGGTGGGGCCATGCTCAGTTCAGTTCAGTCACTCAGTTGTGTCTGACTCTTTGCAA
>NW_011476390.1:3452-3958 GCF_000754665.1 Bison bison bison | reverse complement strand
ACCCATGCCTCCACCAAAGACTCCTGGACACTCACAGGCAAGTCTGGGTCACTCTCTTGTGGAGTCTCTGCTCCTTTCTCCTGGGTCTTGGTGTGCATGAGGTTCTGTTCGTGCCCTCCAAGAGTCTATTTCCCCAGTCCTGTGTAAGTTCTGGTGGCTCTATGGTGGGTTACTGGTGACCTCCTCCAAGAGGGCTTATGCCATACCCAGATCTACTGCACCCAGAGCCTCTAGCCTCCTGCAGCAGTCCACTGCTGACCCATACCTCCTCAGGAGACACCCAAACATAGTTTTGTCTCAGTTTCTGTGGGGTCTCTGGGTCCTGGTGTGTACAAGGTCTGTTTGAGCCCTCTGAGCATCTCTGATGTGTATGGGGTTTGAGGTGGCAAGATTTGGGAGAATGACATTGAAACATGTAAAATATCATGTAAGAAACGAGATGCCAGTCCAGGTTTGATGCACAATACTGGATTCTTGGGGCTAGTGCACTGGGACGACCCAGAGGG
>NW_011476390.1:2527-2794 GCF_000754665.1 Bison bison bison | reverse complement strand
CATCTGAGTTAAATTTACCCATTCCAGTCCATTTTAGTTCACTGATTCCTAAAATGTTGATGTTTACTCTTGCCATCTCCTGTTTGACCACTTCCAATTTGCCCTGATTCATGGACCTAATATTCTAGGTTCTTATGCAATATTGTTCTTTACAGCATCTGACTCTACTTCCATCACCAATCACATCCACAACTGGGTGTTGTTTTTGCTTTGGCTCCATCTCTTCATTCTTTCTGGAGTTATTTTTCCACTGATCTCCAGTAGCAT
>NW_011476390.1:0-2427 GCF_000754665.1 Bison bison bison | reverse complement strand
GAGGGATGGTATGGGGAGGGAGGAGGGAGGAGGGTTCAGGATGGGGAATACATGTATACCTGTGGCGGATTCATTTTGATATTTGGCAAAACTAAGACAATTATGTAAGTTTAAAAATAAAATAAAATTTAAAATAAATAAATAAATTAAATAAAATACACTGAAAAAAAAAATAAACATGATTTCGCCTCTTCTACCATCCTACTGGGGCTTCTCCTTTGCCCTTGGACATGGGATATGTCCTCAAAGTTGCTCCAGCACCACACAGTTGCCGCTCCAGCACCTACCATCTTACTGGGGCTTCTCTGCCCTTGGATGTGGGGTATCGCCTCACAGTTGCTCCAGTGCCATGCTTTAATTCCTTTAGCCTTATTTAAATTCATTTTGTATCTAGCAATGAATTGCACTGATCTAATTATTTACTGTGTGACATTTTTCATGTATATCTTGTACTTATGGTGACCATATTTTCCAAACTAAAAATCAGACTAAATGTGAAAATTTGGGTAGACTCTCTGAAACTGGCAGTGCCCTGAAAAACAGATGCTTATTCCTCTCTGTGTCCCTCACCTATTCAATATCAGTTTCTATTGATAATACAGTGATAAAGAAAGATGCAACGTGGCATCTACTAAGTTACAAGTGAAGAACACTGATGTTCTTTGCAGTGTACAGTACAGAAAGGCATTGCCTAAGCACCTTATCACTGTGCATGAGGAATGATGAAAAGTAAAAACGTTGGGAAAGGAAGAAGGGAAACAAGAAGTACCAGTGGCAAATGACATTATATATATAAGGATTATATTACATAAGATATCATATAAAAGTAGTTTAAAAAGATGAGACCTCATTATTCAGAAGATGGAAGTTACATAAAAGTTTCACTTACATCTATAAGGATGTGGATTAGATGAACTTGGATTTGTTGGCCAAATTCTAGAATACTTCACTGGGCTACATATATTCCTGCATACCAAAATTTCAAGTGAATTTAGGAAGGTAAAGGGTCATAAGCAGATGGAACTTGATATTTTGAGAGATTGTACAGCTAGATAAGATAGCTTGGAGAGGCATCTAGATTCATTTAAGACTGGCAGATCCCATAAGGGATATTAAACTATCCCTTAATTTTTAGCTCAATTAGTTAATAAGATAGCTAGCTAATTCATTGTGGAGCAGAATAAGATAATTACCTAATCCATTAAGTAGCAGAAAGCAGTCATTTCATCTAGAGTCATACAGGCTGACAGCAACAAAAAGCGACAGCTTACAGTGAGGAGGAGATGACAAAAGTGGAGAGAATTATTTAAGAATAATAATCTGGACTCAGTTTAGGGGCTAATCTACCCACACACCTTAATTACACCTGAGAGAAGCATAGCATAGTACAGCAGTTAATGCTTAGAATGGTAATCCTGAGTCATCAAAACAAATTATATTCCACCTACTTTTTCATGTGGAATTTATGATTTTTTTACAAATAAGGCCATAAGGTACCCTTCCTAATCAAATTGGAAAGTCTCATCAGAGCACCTTGGATTTTTTCATACAGGGAAAGAGATAAGATTTGTGTAAGATACAAATGATTTCCAAACATAAGTAGTTATTCTGAGGGGACTAATAGTGCAGATGCAAGGCAAAATGCCTGCTAATAAAGTCTTTTGAAAAGTCACAAACAGAAATATGGTGATATAGTGCTCTTTTGCTAAATGCTAACAACATTTCTTGGCAATTCATGGAAACTAGAGATCTTTGACATCCGAACAGGGAGAGAGTAATGGTTTTAGGTATTCTTTAGATTCAATATCATCAGCAAATTCTTGAATCCTTAAGGAAGCATTTTAAAATCTAGTTTCTCTCCTGGATAGTACTCATGATTAATGGGGCCAAGAGAGGGTGCATTTGGAAGATATCATTCACAAAATAGATTCTGGTATGCAAAAAAAAAAAAAAAATACTGAAAGCAAGAGATAAGCAGTTTTCATCATGTGGCAAGTTACTGGGTGAATTTAGAAGACTTATTGGAAAAGTTGGTTTTGTCACTTCTTAGGTGGCCAGTCCATGTTCCTAATCATACCTAGCTTGGTAAATAATCTTTGGCACCAATGGCTTATGCTGTATTTGGCACCAGTGATCTGGTCCTAGATTTTAAACTCAGTTAGGGTAAGGTCTATATCTAACTTTCTTATTTAGCCCCATTCTACCATCTTCGCCTCCCCTTGCCTAGTCACAGCAGAGCCTTGCACATAGTAAACTTCAGTAAGTATTGCTAAAATAAAGAATGCTTGTAAATATGTTATTTACCTAGTAACATATAAACAGAATGCTATTAAAGTATAACGTAGGCGGTTGAGAGATGCCAAGAACAAACTACTGCATGCTCAAAATAGTACCCTTGACTTTGGAAAATTGGTACATGGTCATAGA
>NW_011476389.1:10218-10740 GCF_000754665.1 Bison bison bison | reverse complement strand
CTCCAAGCCAGGCTTCAACAGCATGTGAACCATGAACTTCCAGATGTTCAAGCTGGATTTAGAAAAGGCAGAGGAACCAGAGATCAAATTGCCAACATCTGTTGCATCATCAAAAAAGCAAGAAAGTTCCAGAAAAATATCTGCTTCTGCTTTATTGACTACGCCAAAGCCTTTGACTGTATGGATAACAAAAAACTGTGGAAAATTCTTCAAGAGATGGGAATACCAGACCACCTGACCTACCTCTTGAGAAATCTGTATGAAGATCAGGAAGCAACAGTTAGAGCTGGACATGGAACAACAGACTTGTTCCAAATAGGGAAAGGAGTATGTCAAGGCTGTATATTGTCACCCTGCTTATTTAACTTATATGCAGAGTACATCATGAGAAACACTGGGCTGGATGAAGCACAAGCTGGAATCAAGATTGCCAGGAGAAATATCAATAATTTTAGATATGCAGATGACACCACCCTTATGACAGAAAGTGAAGAAGAACTAAAGAGCCTTTTGATGAAAGTG
>NW_011476389.1:4819-6734 GCF_000754665.1 Bison bison bison | reverse complement strand
CCTTCAAAGTCAGATGCCATCATTATTTTCAACCTCATAAATAGCCATTCTCCCCACACATAAAATATACACTCCAGCCACGCTGGTCTCTTTTCCCTTAAACCCTCAGTGCTTTTGTTTATGCCCTTTCCATCCCTCTCTGCCTGGTGAAGTCCTTGCTATTCTTCAAGGTCCAGGTCAAATGTCACCATAATCACTTCCTGACCCCACCTATGCAGAAAGATTGTTACCTTCCTCTTTTGTTAATACCCCTGTTATAACATTCACCAGTTTGACATTTTTTAACTGCTAGATTTTTTAGTGGGCGTTTATTTTTCCTCTCCCAAACTGGTTATGGCCTGTGTTCTTTTTGTCACTCAGAAGTAAGCCTTAACAATGGATATCTGTTGAATGAATGAGTGAACCATGAATATATTAGTAATGATTTAATTAAAGATTCAAAGTATGAATATTGGAGACCGTATTTAGGCAGAGCCCAATCCAAAGATATACTAGGTATGTCTGACAAGAGGATAAAGGAGAAAGCAAGAAATGAAGGTTTGAGTTTAATAGGAATTTAGAATGATGAACCATTCATTCAACCAGTGGTTAAAATGTACACTTGTCCTTAAGGTGTTTAGAGTCTGTGAGCAGGAAAAATGATCATACTTGTTTTCTTAGCTCAAGCAGCTTTTCTAACAGGGTAGCTGTGCTGTGTGTTTTTTGCCACTGATAATAAATCCAACTTTCCCTTCTTTCCCAATAGCCCGGAAACTGAAGAAACTTGGGAATCTGAAGCTACAAGAGGAAGGGGAGGCTTCCAGTGCCACCAGCCCCACTGAGGAGCCAGCCCAAAAGCTGACAGTGTCACATATTGAAGGCTATGAGTGTCAGCCCATCTTTCTGAATGTCCTGGAAGCTATTGAGCCAGGGGTGGTGTGTGCTGGACATGACAACAACCAGCCTGACTCCTTCGCAGCTTTACTCTCTAGCCTCAATGAACTGGGTGAAAGACAGCTTGTACACGTGGTCAAGTGGGCCAAGGCCTTGCCTGGTAAGTGGGGGCATGGGATATGGGATATCATATTTACTGAATGTTCTTTTGGGCCATGCACCACATCTGTTCCTTTCCCATCTGTTAACTCATGCAATCCTCACCATAACCTTGTGAGGGGAGAGAATGGTAAAAATCCCCATGTTAAAAATAAGGAAACTCAAAAATCAAGAAGAACAGCATTACTGAGTATCCCATATGCCTCATATCAGCACACAACAATCATGTTCAACCCACAGATTTAATCAGCAAATTTCCTCATAATCATGGATCACACAGACATATCCTTATGTGCCTTAAGATGCTTTTCTACATGTGCGTACACAAGTTCACGCCAAAGATAATCTTGAACCTAACTGATAACCTGTTTTAACTATTAGTTAGGACCCATACCATGGGAACTCTTATAATATGGTGTGGTAGAAGGAACATGGGGTTGGAAGTCAGAATACTTGGGTTCTAGCCTTAGCTCTGCTGGTAATTCATTATGTGACCCCTTCCCTTTCCTGGTCTGTTTTTCCATATGTATAATGTGTGAAAAGTGGTTTGGACGGCATTAGTAGTTTTCCAGTTTTACTTCAAGGGAATTCTCTGATAAGTGCTCTTAAAACTATCCTAAGGAATTCCCTGAAAGTCCAGTGGTTAAGACTCTGTGCTTTCACTGAGGGCATGGGTTCAATCCCTGGTTGAGGAACTAAGATCCCACAGTCTGCAGGGTGTGACCAAAAAAGAAAAAAATAATAAAATAAGGATTTTATTAATCCTTAATAAAATAGGATCATCATAGTGGAAGGGTATATTAAGTGATAGTGAAAGAAATATGAAGTGTTTGTCTAACTTCTGCAAGTTTACCTCCAGTGATGAGGAACTCACTTCCTCCCT
>NW_011476389.1:0-1578 GCF_000754665.1 Bison bison bison | reverse complement strand
TTGCTGATGTGTACATAGTAATCAGGTTTGAGTTCTAAGCAGCTCTCACTAAGGATCATTAACTAGTATTAAGCCAAACTAAGCTATCCCCTTTTTCTCCTATGTTAGTTCTCTGACATCTCAGTGAGGGAAAAAATCATTAGTATTGATGACTTCCTTACTAGTACAGTTTAATCCTCATACCTCCATGAACCCTCATATTCACACCATCACCATCCAAGGGTTTCATTGATTCCCACTGTCACCCACCCCAGAGGTTCAAGGTTCAAACTCCTGGACCCCTCCCAAAGAGATTCTTGGATGTTATGTGCTTGACCCTTGCTTTTTGTCTCCTACTGGAAAGAGTCCATCAAAGACATTCTGTTCTACAGAAGGGCTTCAGGCAGGAAATACTCTGGTGTCTGAAGCTGCAACTAGTCTGTTAGCATATCATTACCAGTGAAGGTGGGAGGCACATGCCTGGGAGGTAAGATTGCAGTCAAGGGTGGTGATGTGAGGAACTCTGGCATCCCTGATGTCTGGTAGACTTGGGACCTAAAGCAAACAAAAAAGGGAAATAGAGTGTGTGTGTGGCAAGGACCAACCAAACAGAACAATGTATCTAAATAGCTTAGATTTCAGACCTGACCCTATGGCTAATAAAAACTTGTGACCTTGGTAGTTTTCAGCTGTGACTTCTCTGGCCCTCAGTTTCCTCATTGGCAAAATAAGTGTCATATTGCCTATACTCCAGGGTAATTGTGAGAGCTAAATGAGGTCATCATCAGGAAAGTTAGAAGCATTATCTAAATTCATATAACCATTCCTAATGAGGTACAGCAAAACAAAATTTTAGATAATTCTGGATCTGTTAGGGAGAAGGTAAATGGGGCACTGTTAAGGGATAAGCTCTGAGGTGATACTCTAAGTATCCAACTATTTGGAAACCTCTGGGGGAGCAGAGCCATATCTGTTCTACCTATGTACTATTTGTGGAGGCAGAATTTGGGAACCTCTGTTCTCTGAGTTTAAGGGAGGCAATTTGAAGATCATCTAATTCTCATTTTATAAAATGAAAAAAATGAGAATCCTTAATCCATTTAATTAATATTTCTCAAACTCCTACTCAAATACCTGAGCTATATTATATACTAGGGAGGAAAAAATGAAAAAAGGGGATGGTCCCTGTCTTCGAGAAGCTCTAAGTCTTGTGGAGTAGACGGATACGTGCATAAATAAATTCCAGTCCAGTGTAATGAGTGCTATAATTAGATGGAACTACTCAAGATTCATTAAGATGGTAAAAAAAGGATCAATAGGTCTTCTGCTTGGATGTGTTGGAAGAGGCTTCACAGAGAAGGTAGCTTTCCAGTGAATACTTGAAAGATGAGCAGGCATTTATCAGATGGAAAGTCTGGGAAGGGAAGAATACATTCTAGGGAAAGACAACTGCCTGTGCAGAGCTGGCAGAGATTTAGAGGCATGAAATATGTTATATGTGTTCAGCAAATTGTGGGTTTTTCAGAATAGCTAGCGGAGAAGGCACTGGCACCCCACTCCAGTACTCTTGCCTGGAAAATCCCATGGACCGAGGAGCCT
>NW_011476388.1:4705-6932 GCF_000754665.1 Bison bison bison | reverse complement strand
TGAGTCTGGGTGAACTCCGGGAGTTGGTGATGGACAGGGAGGCCTGGTGTGCTGCGATTCATGGGGTCGCAAAGAGTCGGACACGACTGAGCGACTGAACTGAACTGAGATGCTGCAGTAGCAAAGATCAGTGCACTTGAAGACATATGCTGTAAACTATTCAAAATGAGAGAAAAAAGAAACGAAAGTGAAAAGAGCATCCCTAATACAAGGTACAATTTCAAATAATTAAATATATGTATAATTGAAGTCCCAAAGGAAAAGAGGGTAGGTGAATAAGAAACTTTAAATATAAAATGGCTAAAAATGTTGCAGATGTATTTTTTTAAAAAAACTATAAACCCACTGATCCAAAAAACCTAATGAAACCCAACACAAAAGACATGAAGAAAACTACACCAAGGTACATCGTAATCAAATTACTGAAAACTACTGATAAAGAGAAAATATTAAAAGCAGTTAGAGCGGCTAGGAGGGAAAAACATATTACATAAGAGGATGGAAGTAAATAAACCAGGCTAACATAAATCAAAAGAGGGCTAGAGTAGCTATATTTTAATATCAGACAAAGCGAAATTCACAGCAAAAAAAAAAAAAAAAAAAAACCTATGACTCAAGGTGACCATACTGAGGAACTACAACTGAAAGTATTTATAAAGGTTTGTGGGCTTAATATATTATACCTTTAGTTTATCATCAGTAATCTGATCATTTTTTTTAACACTGTGTAGAACAGGTTTTACACCTTAACCAGATGACTGAAAGTTTTACAGGTGACCGAGTTCCCAGGACAGGTATCCAAAATGCATAAAAGGGTCTACGTTATGCCTTTTGTTGTGGAGCCATGTCACAAGACATTTAAAAAAAGATTAATCCACAGGTAAAGAAGACAACGAGGGCATCTTACGTTTATGAAGCAATTTCTATGATAAGACTCCTACTTTCGGCCATGTTTAAATACACACTGAGTAGCAGTAACTCCCTCAAACCCTCATCTCTTTTCATCAATAATCAAACATGAAGACTCTCATTGTTAATTATGTATCAAACTTCTTGAAAAATACTGCAGCTTTGGTCAATGAAGCTTAAAATAGAAATAAACATGAGGCAAAGCATTGCATTACATCTTGTATGTGCCCCCATTTCCTCTTAACCATGACTGCTTAACTCCAATGATGACAGAGAATCAATCTTCACTGTTTAATTCATACTGTCATGTGAAAGCATATATAATCCAGCCAAAACAAGTGAAGTACTGCAATCACTTTCTCTAGAGTGTGACTTTCAATGAGATTTGGCTCCATTAATAGCTTGCATCATTATTCAATAATTGTTGCCCTGAATTAAAAATCTTTGTTCTGAAATTCACAGTCAACTGCAAGGATACTGCATTGCACAAATTGAATGATCCAAATGGATGCTTTGCTCCATAAGTAATTTTTTCAGGTTAAAGAATAATCAGATGATTATCAAAAATAAACTACATGCAAGTCTTAAGTTTTAAACTATATGTATTTTTATCCAGGAAGAACACAAGCAAAATTTTAGTGCACTGATTTTTATGAAACACACCAAACTTTCCACTTCATGATTTAACCATTCATGGCACTTAAGAGAAGTCAGGAATTCTCTCTTGTTTAATAACAACCCACTTCTCCAAAAGAAATACCTAATGATTTTCTTTGCTTGATCAACAGACATCATAAATTGTTTAATTCACTTGAAAATATGCTGGGTTTAATGCTTAAACATAAACAAGCATGTGTACCCTATATGTGAATATACACAGACACAGACTGTGGGGTTTAGAGAACTTTTGTGGCTCACCTCCTCTGACATGAAGTTTCAAACGGTTTTGCCTACTTTTTCTGCATTCTTCTAGGTAAAATTCTTCAAACAAAATAACCTTGCCATATCAAAACATAAGTAGCAATTGCCATGGAAAAAGAACATTGATGTAATTTATTTACTCATTCAATATATACTTAATAAATACTTGCTAAAATGCCAGAGAATATGCTAGGTGCTAGAGGTAAATTGGTGAGCAAACAATCAAACAGGATCCATGCTTCCATACAGCTACAAACTTGTGGGAAAGACTGACATTAAAGAATCACACACACAAACTTATAATATGGTAAGTGCTAATGAAGGAGAGACACATGTGCTGTGACAGCATGCAATGGGAAAAATTCGAGTCAATGAGGTGATGAGAGAGAACTGAGTT
>NW_011476388.1:0-1963 GCF_000754665.1 Bison bison bison | reverse complement strand
CTTGCAGTCCAAGGGACTCTCAAGAGTCTTCTCCAACACCACAGTTCAAAAGCATCAATTCTTCGGCGTTCAGCTTTCTTTATAGTCCAACTCTCACATTCATACATGACTACTGGAAAAACCATAGCCTTAACTAGGTGGACTTTGTAGGCAAAGTAATGTCTCTGTTTTTTAATATGTTGTCTAAGTTGGTCATAACCTTCCTTCCAAGGAGTAAGCATCTTTTAATGTCATGGCTGTAGTTATGACATTAAAAGATGCAGTGATTTTAGAGCCCCCCCCCCCAAAAAAAAAGTATGCCACTGTTTCCACTGTTTCCCCATCTATTTGCCATGAAGTAATGGGACTGGATGCCATGATCAGTGCACAGTGGAGTGATGTAGCCACAGTCCCAGAAGAGTCAAGGTTAGTACCCAGCTCTACCCTCCTACAACAGCTTTGTAATAAACTCACTTATTTAGCAGAGTTCAAAAATCTCAGAATTCAGTATCTAGCCAGATCATCACTTGAGTTTGTCAAGAATGCTGTGTCTGGGGATTTTATTTTATTTTTTTACTATAAGCTTGTAATCTATAGAAAGCCTACCTTGATTATGTGCAAGAACAGAAAATGCTAGCAAATATTATAACATTCAAATAGACTGTTGCATCTAAAAGTAACCTGTATAAACACATCAGTAGTGGACTAAAAGAAAAAGTTATTTCTGAAAAGTAAAAAAATATAGAGAATTTAAAATAAACTGAGACACACTCTTCTCTACTTCATAAAATTTCTCTGATATTTTACCCATCTAAGTATCCAGCCACAGTAACACATAAGAATTCAACCATTTTGAATCAACAAAATATTTACCATATACAGAAATTATACAACTATTTTCCTAACCAGTGGCTAATTTTCCCTCGTATCCTACAGTGGGATAGCTGAGGAGAGTAATCATGGGATGTTATATGTTATCCAAAAATTCATTAGCCCTTCAAACTTAGGGCACTAATTCACACAAAGCAACAAGAGAAAAAATGGAAATTCTTTTTTGCTCATCAAAGGCAATCAACTTAAATTTTAAAATATCAAGAAGAACATGGCAGACAGGACAGCAAAGCAGAAATTTGCAATAAAAATCATGATATGGTATACTCCTCTACATATGAATTCTAACCACTTGACTATTATACATTCTATCATTAAAAAGACATAAAGCATCCTTGGTTCAGTATATTATTTTTTCAATATAGTACGGACAAAAGTCAATCCGGCGAACTCCTTGGGGACAAATGGCTTTATTTGTCCTACCTTGAAGGCTGTGTCGCATCAGAATAAGCCTAGGTAGCTGAATGACAGTTCATCTGCATTTGAAAACAACTGTTAGGATATGGGAAAGGTTCCAGAGTCCCCCTATCAGACCTCACTTATAAATGACACTTAGCAACTTTCTTACCAAAATTCCTACCAAAAATGCAGAATACTGAGACAAATGTCAAGGTACAAAGACATAGAATCCCTTAAGACTACCTAAAAAGACCATAAATGTTCCAGGAAGTCTACCCCTGGTTAAAGTTTTCCAAAAAATCTGTAATACAAGAACTCAATCACTATATTTTAAAATAATTCCCTACTTTTCCATTTCCACAAAATAAAATTTCCATATTTAATAAATGCCTTAATCTCTCATGGAAAGGAAGTTAAAATAATTTATGATTAGTCAAATCTGAAAAATGAGAATATAATCTGCCTGACTACCATAGTCACCCAGTAAGCAATTTGAAGGCATGTTGGTCCCTCAACTATGCCCAGAAACAGCAGAGAAGTGACATGCTATCCAGAATTTCATTTCAGAGCATGGAAAATGAGCCTTCACTGTACAGTACTGTACAGATATGGTAAGGTTCAGTAGGTGGGGTTACTCTTTAAAAGTTGATTTAAGTGAAGAATTATTAAAGGTAAAAATTATTTTCAACATTTT
>NW_011476387.1:9739-11108 GCF_000754665.1 Bison bison bison | reverse complement strand
TATATATAATATTATATATTAATTATATTAATTATTCTATGTTGATTATTAATAATATATATTAATAAATGTTATGATCTAATAATATTACATATTATATATATTCACTTATATCTTTTATATCATTTTATATATATATATATACATTTATATCTTTTAAGGGGACTATACTTTGATTTTTTTTTCAAACTTTGTGGGAACAAAAAACCAAAGGTATGAAAATCAGGTATGAAAAGCAACAAGACATCATCAACACCTTTAAAATGGACAAATGAAGAAAACTGTTTTTCTAGAGCTCCACCAGTTCTTACAGACTATTGTTTCAGATCCTGCCAGGCAGCACTGGACTATATAGTGAGGACTGTGCTATAAAGAAAGCTGAGCACCAAAGAATTGATGCTTTTGAACTGTGGTGTTGGAGAAGACTCTTGAGAGTCCCTTGGACTGCAAAGAGATCAAACCAGTTAATCCTAAAGGAAATCAGTCCTGAATATTCATTAGAAGGACTGATTCTGAAGCTGAAACTCTAATGCTTTGTCCACCTGATGCAAAGAACTTACTCATTGGAAAAGCCCCTAATGCTGGGATAGATTGAAGGCAGGAGAAGAAGGGGACGACAGAGGATGAGATGATTGGATGGCATCACCAACCTAATGGACATGGGTTTGAGCAAGCTCCCAGAGTTGATGATGAACAGGGAAGTCTGGTGTGCTGCAGTCCATGGGATTGTGAAAATTTGTACACGACTGAGCGACTAAACTGCATTGAACTGATTGTTTTAAAACAGTTATAAATGTTCAGTACTGCATTTTCAACTGAATCCCATAGTTGTATGACTTAATTTCATTCAAAGAACATTGAATTAGTGAAATTTATCTCAAGATATGACTAAGAATAAACAGAATGAAGAATTCATACATGCACTCATTTATTCTTTTACACTGTAAAGATTGATTTTTTTTTCCTGTTCTAGGTTCTAGTGCTACAGCAATGAAAAAAAAATCTCCAGCCTAATGAAGTATAATATTGTAGGAGAAGGAACAAGTACTAAACCCAGACATAAAGATATATCACGTACTGTTTGGAAACCACAGCAGTAATTGTCTCCTCTGAATTGGAGTCATGTTGTGGGGTAACTGTCTTTGATTTGTTAAACTCTGATTTATCTTTTGAGGAAGCACAGTAGTTTTTACAAGTACAGAAGTGGCCCTTGTATTTAACTGTGCTGCCTGTAACACACTTCTTATCTGTTTTCTGTAGTTTACATAAAGCATTAGTTCATTTCCAGGAGTTGGAAAATTTGAATTCTAAAAGGTTAAATTCACACACACACACACACACACACACACACACACAGAAACCCATCACC
>NW_011476387.1:6229-6468 GCF_000754665.1 Bison bison bison | reverse complement strand
ACTCTTGCCTGGAAAATCCCATGGATGGAGGAGCCTGGTAGGCTGCAGTTCATGGGGTCATGAAGAGTCGGACACGACTGAGCGACTTCACTTTCCCTTTTCACTTTCATGCATTGGAGAAGGAAATGGCAATCCACTCCAGTGTTCTTGCCTGGAGAATCCCAGGGCCAGGGCAGCCTGGTGGGCTGCCGTCTATGGGGTCACACAGAGTCGGACACGACTGAAGCGACTTAGCAGCA
>NW_011476387.1:5067-6037 GCF_000754665.1 Bison bison bison | reverse complement strand
AGAGTGTTTTGCCTATGTTCTCCTCTGCTACTGCTACTGCTGCTAAGTTGCTTCAGTCATGTCCGACTCTGTGCAACCCCAGAGACGGCAGCCCACCAGGCTCCCCTGTCCCTGGGATTCTCCTGGCAGGAACACTGGAGTGGGTTGCCATTTCCTTCTTCAAAGCATGAAAGTGAAAAGGGAAAGTGAAGTCACTCAGTCGTGTCCAACTCTTCATGACCCCATGGACTGCAGCCTACAAGGCTCTTCCGTCCATGGGATTTTCCAGGCAAGAGTACTGGAGTGGGGTGCCATCGCCTTCTCTGATGTTCTCCTCTAGGAGTTTTATATTTTCTGGCCTTACGTTTAGATCTTTAATCCATTTTGAATTTATTTTTGCGTATGGTGTTAGAAAGTGTTCTAGTTTCGTTCTTTTACAAGTTGTTGACCAGTTTTCCCAGCACCACTTGTTAAAGAGATCATCTTTTCTCCAGTGTATATGCTTGCCTCCTTCGTCAAAGATAAGGTGTTCATAGGTGTGAGGATTTATCTCTGGGCTTTCTATTTTGTTCCATTGATCTATATTTCTCTCTTTGTGTCAGTACCATACTGACACACTATCTTGATGACTGTGGCTTTGTAGTAGAGCCTGAAGTCAGGCAGGTTGATTCCTCCAGTTTCGTTCTTCTTTCTCAAGATTGCTTTGGCTATTCTAGGTTTTTGTATTTCCATACACATTATGAAATTGCTTGTTCTAGCTCTGTGAAAAATACCATTGGTAGCTTGATAGGGATTGCATTGAATCTATAGATTGCTTTGGGTAGTATACTCATTTTCACTATATTGATTCTTCTGGTCCATGAACATGGTATATTTCTCCATCTATTAGTGTTCTCTTTGTATTTGTTTCATCAGTGTTTTATTAGTTTTTTATATATAGGTCTTTAGTTTCTTTAGGTAGTATATATTCCTAAGTTATTTTTATTCTTTT
>NW_011476387.1:0-2075 GCF_000754665.1 Bison bison bison | reverse complement strand
TAAACATTGTGGCACTGATTTGTACTTTTGTGAGTTTCATGCTGAACCCATTTATCTACAGTGTTAGAATGTGAAACAGGGTTTGAGAAGAGTAATTGTGAAAAACCTTGGTATAAGGGAGAAAAGTTCTATTTCAACAGTCCCCCAATGTAAAAATAGTCCCCAAAACAATCCAAAAGTGTTCTTTGCAGGTCTGCCTGAATGCAATTCTCTGGAAAAACAATAATAATTTATAAATATGGAAACTGTAACTGGGAAAAGCATTTGGAAATGATGACTGGTGAGAAATACAACAGCAGAACAGCTTTTATGATTATGTAGGATCACAGTTTTAGTCTCAAGAACGCATTTCACTGATTACTTAGCAGATACTTCTTCCTTTCTCTTCCCAGGTCAGTGATGTTGAGGATGCCTGAGCTACTCTTACCAGAAAAGTGACATATATTACAATGTGTTTCCTGAATGGAAAAATTATTTACTTTCACATGGTCTATATATTCATGTGGTAAATAAATACTGATAAATATATATAAAGAGAAGGAGAAAGAATGAAAAAACTGGCTTAAAAATCAACATTCAAAAAATAAAGATCATAGCATTTAGTTGCATCACTTCATAGCAAATAGATGGGGAAACAATGGAAACAGTGACAGACATTATTTCCTTAGGCTCCAAAATCATGTGGACAGTGACTGCAGCCATGAAATTAAAAAAAACACTTGCTCCTCGGAAGAAAAGCTATGACAATCTTAGACAGTGTATTAAAGAGCAGAAACATCACTTTGACTACAAAGGTCCATATAGTCAAAGCAATGGTTTTTCTAGTAGTTATGTACATATATGAGATCTGGGCAATAAAAAAGGCTGGGCACCAAAGAACTGATGACTTTGAAGTGTGATGCTGGAGAAGATTCTTGAGATTCCTTGGGCAGCAAGGAGATCAAACTAGTCAATCCTAAAGGAAATCAACCCTGAATATTCATTGGAAAGACTGATGCTGAAGCTGAAGCTCCAATATTTTGGCCACTTGTTGTGAAGAGCTGACTCATTGGAAAAGACGCTGATGTTGGGAAAAAGTTGAAGGCAGGAGAAGAAGGGGACAATGGAGAGTGAGATGGTTGGATGGCATCATCAACACAATGAATATGAGTTTGAGAAAACTTTGGGAGATGGTAAAGGACAGGGAAGCCTTGGCATGCTATGGTCTATGGGGTTGCAGTCAAACATGACTGAACGACTGAACAACAATATACACTTTCCTTTAATGAGACCTAATTATCTTCTCTAAAGAATCTCTAATTCTGACTTTTTCTTTCTTACAGGACATTTGGTTTATATTTAAGTCTACTTCTTGGGAATACAAAACAATACATACTTCATTATTTCAACATATAGTTTAGTATTTCATAATTTTAAATGTTTCCATTATTTGTTTAATCTGTTTCTTTTAGACAAGGCAGATTCCCCTCTCAGTAGGAGATACCCTTTCCTGATTTAGAATTTTCCTTTCTTACAGAAGAGTTTTATATCATATTCTGGATCACTTGATACTCTTTGAAATTGATATATATTTTTAAAATCATAGTATAACAACATTCATAACATTCAACAAAGCATTTTAGTACATCACTTCCTTTTAATATTTAGGAAGTTTTTAATTTACCCTCTTGAAGAAAATATTACAATAGTCAAGATATGAAAGTAACCTAAATGTAAACTGACAGAGACTACTCAGCCATAAAAAGAATAAAACAATGTAATTTGTAGTAACATGAATGGACTTAGAGATTATCATAGTAAGTGAGGTAAGTCAGACAGAGAGACAAATTATCACATGATATCACGTATTGGTGGGATCTAAAATATGGTATAAAAGAACCTATTTACAAAACAGAAATAGGCTCACAGACTTTGAAAACAAACCTATGGTTATCAGAGGGGAAAGGTGACTGGGGGGTGGGGCGGGGGTGTGGGTAGTGAATTAGGAGTTTGGGATTAATATATGCACACTACTATACTAAATGTAAAATAGACAACCAACAAGGACTTACTGTATAGCACAGGGAATTCAGTGC
>NW_011476386.1:10502-12871 GCF_000754665.1 Bison bison bison | reverse complement strand
AATAAAAACAAAAATAAACAAATGGGACCTAATTAAACTTAAAAACTTTTGCACAATGAAGGAAACTATAAGCAAGGTAAAAAGACAGCCTTCAGAATGGGAGAAAATAGTAGCAAATGAAACAACTGACAAAGAACTAATCTCTGAAATAGACAAGCAGCTCATGCAGCTCATGCAGCTCAATACCAGAAAAATGAACAACCCAATCCAAAAGTGGGCCAAAGAACTAAACAGACATTTCTCCAAAGAAGACACACAGATGGCTAATAAACACATGAAAAGATGCTCAGCATCACTCATTATTAGAGAAATGCAAATCAAAACCACATTAAGGTATCATCTCAGGTGGTCAGAATGGCCACCATCAAAAAGTCTACAAATAATAAATGCTGGAGAGGGTGTGGAGAAAAGAGAATCCTCTTACAGTGCTGTGGGAATGCAAACTGGTACACCCACTGTGGAAAACAGTATGGAGATTCCTTAAAAAACTGGAAATGGAACTGCCATATGATCCAGCGATCCCACTGCTGGGCATACACACTGAGGAAACCAGAAATGAAAGACACATGTACCCCAATGTTCATTGCAGTACTGTTAAAATAACTAAGACGTGAAAACAACCTAGATGTCATTGGCAGATGAATGGATAAAAAAGTCGTGGCACATATACACAATGGAATATTACTCAGCTATGAAAAGGAATACATTTGAGTCAGTTCTAATGAGGTGGATGAAACTGGAGCCTATTATACAGAGTGAATTAAGTCTGATAGAGAAACACCAATACAGCATATTAACACATATATATGGAACTTACAAAGATGCTAATGATGATCCTATATGCAAGGCAACTAAAGAGTCACAGATATAAAGAATAAGCTTTTGGACTATGTGGGAGAAGTATGTATAAATCTACCTCATTCTTTTACATACTGCACTGCTGCTGCTGCTAAGTCACTTCAGTCGTGTCCGACTCTGTGCGACCCCTAGACGGCAGCTCACCAGGCCCCGCCGCCCCTGGGATTCTCCAGGCAAGAACACTGGAGTGGGTTGCCATTTCCTTCTCCAGGGGATCTTCCCAACCCAGGGATCGAACCCAGGTCTTCTGCCTTGCAGGCAGATTCTTTACTGTCTGAGCCACAATGAAAGCTCATCATTATACTAAAATATAAGCAAATCCCCTAAGTTATTGCATTGGTAGTTCCCTTTTCATTCTTGTTAATTAACATCTTAAAAATTCTATAGGGTGACTTAAGGCAGTCAGTTCTTTTGTAGGAAGGTCAGAGTGGCTTCAGAGAGGTGAATTTTGGCTCAAGACCTATAGGAATGAATTCTTGTGCTTAAAACAGTCCTGACTTATATTTCAGAGGCCATGTCAGGATCTAAGGAAAAATCTAAGGAAAATAAATATAAACTGCAGAATCACTATATGATTTTTTCCTCTTCTTCATTGAATAGCAGTGGAGCTCAGTATAGACGGAAGAAGGAATTCCCCACAGAAATAAAAGCTTGAATTTAAATGAGCTATTCCTTCAATGAGCTATTCCTACTGTGGTCCTAGAGAGCAAGTTCTTTCCAGGTAGGCTATCCTGGTTATCCCAAGCATAGTAGAATTAATGTTTGTAAAAACCAGTTTGAAGAGCAATAAAAAATTTACTTAAAATAGATAAGTATAATATTTTTCTCAAAAAAGAAGGGACAAAAATTTTGTTTTTGTTGCTGCTGCTTTTTTAAACTTCTGGAATCTCTGAAACTTTCTTTAGGTCAGTGGTCTTTGATGGGGGAAAAAAGGTTTCTTTTAATTTTGGGTTACAGCGTATAAGCCATAGGATTCAAGGTAAACAGGCCAAATACAGGAAGATTTTTATTTTAATAATTACTACTGTGAACCCTAGTTCACTAGAATAAGACTATTTCTTTGATCAGGCTGATTGCTCTTACTAGCAAAGTATTGCATATGTGGATATAAAGACTGCTATTGATTGAAACGCCCTGCTTAATAGGGCCTTTCATAAGTCCTATTCATTGAGAAGTCTGTTTAACAATGTGTTTTCCTTTTGGCAAAATATTTATGCAGTGTCTCTAATTAATTATTTTACAAAGTTGAATAGTCAAATATTCTTAATCAAATGTAATTTTTTCCCAAAGTGTGTCAATTTCAGTATGCTTTGTATCATAACATTATATGTATATATATATGTATATATGTATAGGAAGTCACCATATATATAACCTTTCTGTGAGATATATCCTAGTAACTGGATGTTTAGTAAAGAATGCTTTCTGGATGTTAGGGCTGTAAAATGATAGGTGGGGTAAAAACTAAGAAGTTTGAAAACAACTCTAAAATTCTTCTTCAAACTATCCAT
>NW_011476386.1:8018-10402 GCF_000754665.1 Bison bison bison | reverse complement strand
GGGATTCTCCAGCAAGAATACTGGAGTGAGTTGCCATTTCCTTCTCCAGGGCATCTTCCCGACCTAGGGATCAAACCTGGGTCTTCCGCATCACAGGCAGATGCTTTACCCTCTGAGCCACCAGGGAAGCCCCAAAGTCACCAACACAGCCTCTTGAGTAATAGTTTAAACATTATTAAGACTAACTCACATTGCATCCAAATACAACTAGAGAGCAAACATTAAATAAAGGCAGAACAGTATTTTTCAGATGACAGAGCTTGGTAATTAGGAAATGGTCTCTTGCAAAACAGCTTTCCTCTCCCATCAAACTTTGCCTGTATATAAATTACAGGAGGCTTAGGGGAATGGTGACCCTTGCCCTTCTAAATTAGCACTGAATGACCTTGGGATCTCTCACTGTGAAATTGTCTTTTTCATAAAATGGAACTTCTGGTGTTGAAAATCTTCATGTAAAGATTCCATATCTGGCCTATTAAGAAAGAAACCCTAAGACAATTTATTTAAAAAAATAAAGAGGGTATGTTTAACCTTAAGATGAAACCATTAAGTTCCTGCCTAGCTGTTAAAGTCAAAAAAAGGCTACAGCAGAGGAAAAAGCCATAAAGAAAAGAAGGAAGGAAGGGAAGGAAAAAGGGCTCCTAAATTCAATATGGAAAGATAGTTCAGAAGCAAACCAGTGGCAAACTAAAATTAGAGCTTCTTATAAGTGAACCAGCAATAAGAGGTCCTTTATTTCTCACAGGTAAGGAGTCAGAAAACCAGTAGGTTCATGGAACAAAAATGATGAAAAAGAGACTGAAGATGAACTGAATGACTTTTTTACATGGGTAAGCTATTCTTGTCTACTCTGTCTTTGGAGGTAGGCAGATGAACCAGATGTCATAGTGGTAAATGAACAAGATACTCTGATTCTAGGCAACAAACTAGAAGTAATCAAAAGCATAATGACTAAGTGATACAGTTACTAGAGCTGACCCTCTGCAAAACTAGTTGGCAAAAATTGTTTGTGCCCCTTTCCCACTACTGATCCTCTGAATGCTCAGGGTGCTTATGCTCTAACCCTTTCAAAATCTGCTATTATGAAATGGCAGAGTGTGGATGAAGAGGAGAAATTGGGCCAGAATTCCATTTAAGGCCTAATTCTCATTGTAGAACAAAAGTATGTTTCCTTTTAAAGGAATTTCATCAGCTATTAGTCCAACAGTTGGGACAGATGTTTGGGTCAGGAAGCGTTCTTGGCACCCTTGGGATCAGAGGTGCCTTCACATAATGCCCCGACCACACTTGACTTCTGAAAGAAATCAAAGGGAAAAATGACTGTCTCTCTAATCAAAACCCAGAGCCTGGGTTTTGATTCTGGGTGATCTCCATACAGTTTGCTGGTGGAGCTGCAACGGCAAAAGGGGCCCTGGTAACTACAAACAAATGAGTGTCTTGTACTCTGGTACACAAGCTAGAAGAATCTTTCCTAAATGCTGGCTTCCTGTATACACTGGGGTAGAGGTGGCAATATGGTAATCATGTGTGATCCTCCATGGATCTTTTCCTCCAGGCTAAATTCACTTTTAAAACGTTTAATTAAGTTTGATACCAAGGCTATTTTTAAACATGAATTACTATGGGATAACAATTTTTAAAAATCATGTAGGAAGAACTGGTTTAGAGAGAAATAGGGGAGAAACAGACATTTTTTTGACTGAAGAAAGGTAAGTAATAGACTTGTTTGGGGGTGGGCGCTGGGAAATCCTCAAGTCTGCAGATGATACTCAGCTTTTCCAGGCAGTGAAATGCCAAGTTGATGGGGAAGAGAGGAAGACTTCAGGAGGTTTCATGACTGACAGATGAGCTTCAACAGAGGCACATGTAAGGTAATCCGTTTAGGGAGGGCCAGAGATTACAAGCTACACTTGCAGGATGATGGGTGCTGACCTTTCAATTAAGGCCCATGAAAAAGCTCTAGGAAACCCTGTGGACAGAGTACTGAAGAGAACAATCTAGTTTCCTGCTATGGCATAAAAAGGGCAACAAAATGTTGGATACTGTCAATAAGAGAATTAAAAGAAAAACAAAATAATTCTCCTTTTACACAGAACCACAGGATATCATTGGTAAAGTTACGTCAGCAACTCTGATCTGCACATCTCAAGGACAGAACAGAGCCTAAGGGAAACAAAGAAGGGCAATTAAAACCATCAATGGCAGACTGAAAAAAAAAAAAAAAAAAAGAGCCTTTTCAGTTTGACAATACAGAGGTAGTAGCCAGGGCACATGATCAAAATATGAAGAGGCTACTGCTACAGCTGATGACCTGACATGCCAAATCTCTTGAGCTAAGAGGCACCTTTGGACCATAAAGTTTTTATTTTTTAATACTTCTACTT
>NW_011476386.1:4660-6635 GCF_000754665.1 Bison bison bison | reverse complement strand
ATGGTATGTGGGTATATAATAGCTTTTTAATTTTTTTTGAAAACAAGAATTCTGTGAGATTAGAGGCCATTTCATCTAATAGAAATGTAATGCGCTTGTTACTGGCTCAGCACTGCTGTCATACCTTTCACAGATGTGGTAATACCTCTCATCCTGTATGCCATCCTGAATGGGCACGTTTACACTGTAGTACCGTCCCTTCCCTAGGCCAACATCAGACACATCACCTGTTCCTGTCAAAGAGAGGAGCACCAAGAACAGTTTTAAGAACATGAGAACTAGAAAATATGAAGGCTTCTCTGAGTAGGAATTCAGAAAAACAAAAGGTCAATTAAGAGAACAATTTGAATGAACAATGGTTTCTAAGGGAATGAAATTAGTGAATAAGAAAAAACTTGTAAATAATGTCGGGGAAGTAGGAAAATCATAAGAAAATAAATTAGTCTCCATCTTGCTGGACCAAATGAATGAAAAAAGAGAGAAACTTCTCTTCTTGACTTCTCATACACCTTAGATTGACATAATATTAATATATAATTGCACTTATCAGGATGTTGGGGGTTATACAGGCTATCTGATAGTCCGGTAAGTGTAAGTGAGCTCTCGACAATCAATGAAAATCATCTGGAAAAAGCAGCAGCGTTACATTCCTTTTATCATTGTCACCTGAAATGACCTCTGTTAAATTTTTGCATGGGGTAGCACCAACAAGGTATTCATAGCATGTAGCTATCCAAATACAAGATATAAGAAATGTATAGAAGAACTGCAGTATTTATTCCTCAAATGTAACACTGAGCACACAGATCACTTGCCTGGGAAAAATCCTGGAGAGAATTTGTGCAGGGACACCGTCATGACTTTGGAGGTGAAACTGAAGGCATCTTCTACACCTATCAGAGAAAGAAATGGCAGAAGAAACACTTTATAAGTGCAACTCCTGTTTTCAACAACTGAAACTCTAGAAAGCAGCTGGAGGAAGGAAGAGAGAGAAGGTAGCAATAATAAAGCTAGCAAGCTGTGGAATAAAAGGAACAAAACTCAGGTCTTGAATCTCTGTCATTATAGGATGAGCTAGAACTTTGGCCCCAAGTGAAGTTAGGGTTCCTTCTCAAATTCATTAAAATTAAAGCTGGACATTTCCAAGCAATGGGGATGCCCAGGCTGTCTTTCACAATGTGTTCTAAAAGGTAGGGAAGGATTAGAGCTCAGAATTGATGTATTATCAACAGAGCTGCATAAAGGAAACTGGCACCATCTTGGAAGTTTTATATTTTGTTTTGTTTCATTGGTTCTAAGTTACATTCTTGGGATTTTTTTTCAAAGAAGTACAGTATGGCAGCCCTTTGAAAAACATCATCTATACCAACATTATGCACTACACAGTGTAAATCTAACTTTAAAATGCCTTTCTATAATACAGATTTGGTTATAAATGCAATCCACCCAAAGTTCCATGTATACTAAGTACATGTTTCTGGCTACAACATGGAAGGCTGAAAGTAGCCCTTAATAGCAGCTTGATGACAGCTTTTTGAAGCCTGGAAAAAGATAGAAGGAAAAACTTCAAGAAAGGAGTTTCCTTTTCATTTTAACAGAGTCAGAAAAAAGAGGCCTGGGAGATAGATGATGTCTCTTATAAGCCACGACTTATTCAGATACATACCCTGCTTACCTCTACACTTTTCCTCCCAGAATCACATAATTGTCATACTGTATTCAGATAATCTGGTTGTAAAATGGGAGGACTGTTAGCAAATTCATGTATTACCCTCTTTTATACTTCAAATAAAGAAATTGTCTCTGTTTACTTAATGCTTCAGTCTTCTTTAGAGGCCAACAGAGACCTTAAAAAATATTAACTCTATTTGTATATCACAGGTATGTTTGAATTTCCCAAGCTTTATGCTTTGCCCTAGGGAGGCAGTTAACAGCAGTTAAAGGCTCCAGGCACAAAGCATTAAGTAAACAAAAG
>NW_011476386.1:0-2022 GCF_000754665.1 Bison bison bison | reverse complement strand
CAAGAGGTATTTCTCCTGTTACCAGCTGCCTAGAAACAGCTTTACTGATAAAAGCCTGCCAGTCCTAGCAGCAAAGCTCCTCTGAAAGTGAAGGCTTACCATCTCCATGGTGCAGATCCAAATCCACATAGAGAATACGGTCAAATTTCCGTCGCAACCGTAATATTCCCAGGACAGCATCATTGAGATAACAAAAACCAGATGCTTCATCTCTGCAAGAAAACAAGTTGCTTTAGCCAATAGCCACAAGCAATTCAAGGGAGTCTTAATAGCCAAGGATCTAACCCTTGAGATCCATTCCCTTACAATTCCCCCTTCTTTTAAGAAAAACAAAAACATACCTACAAAGATTATATAGTACATGGCCCAGAATGGCCAGGGAATGAAGTGTTTTTGTAAACTAAATATTTAGGTTGATTGGTAATATTTTTCATTCAGGATCCCTGATTTTCAAAGATTTATAATATAACTATATTGAACAAAACAGAATATTTTTTTTATGATTCAGGAGTCATTTAAAAAAACTGTAGTACCCTGAAGTCATCATGATGAACACAGATTACTACTTAAAGGAGCTTAAGAAAGCTAGAATCTAGAAGGGGCATTAAAGACTGTACTGATCAGCCATTTGTAGAAGGTGTTGGAGATTTGATTTCTCTGTCCTGACCCTATGACATAATCTAGAATTTTTTTTTAGTACATCTTGGACTTGTTGCTCATAAAAGCTGAGTGTAGAATGTACAAATGCATAACCTCCTGGACAGTACAGTGTGGTTGCCTTTCCATAAATGTAATTATTACAATAAATGTAATTATTACAATGATGATTGAAGCAGCCTCTTTAAAGTTTTTCTGGCTCCTTCACTTAAGTTGTCTTCACTGACTTCACTGATGTCCTTTAATATTTTTGCTATCAGTGATACCGTGTCACTTTAACCTCTTGTCAGCATATTAACCTACTCTTTTATTACTCTTCCATTAAGCCTTGTTGAGTAGATATAAAAGAACATCATCAAACATGTGTTATAATTTGTTCTTTAAGAACTCATTCTAAATGCTTCAGTTTCTTTTGCTTCTACAGACTGAATATTCAGTCCATTTTTTCCTACATTCTCCCCAATATTTTACTTGAAATAGAATTCTAGGCATAAGCATCAGTTAAAATGGCTACTATGAGACTGTGGAAAGTGAAAGTCACTCAGTCGTGTCCGACTCTTTGAGACTCCATGGACTATACAGTCCATGGAAATCTCCAGGCAAGAATACTAGAGTGGGTAGCCCATTCCCTTCTCCAGGGGATCTTCCCAACCCAGGAATCAAACCCAGGTCTCCTGCACTGCAGGCAGATTCTTTACCAACTGAGCCACCAGGGAAGCCCAAGAGTGTAAAGTCTTTGTATTGCCTACACAATGCATAAACTTCTTCATGAAATCTCTTCTATATTTCATATGCTGCACAATGCCCTGGTTCACAGACTACGTCAATGAGACAGGTACACTAGACAGCAGGAAGTTGGTAAAAATATCACTAGACATTGGCTTTGCTCATGAAGGTGAACTTGGTGATCATCTAGCGAAAGAATAGACTGGCATTATATATGCAGCCAGACTGAAACCAGTTAGAGGAAAAGGTTTGTCCAACCTTGAATTCTCTATAAATAAGAATTGAATATGTAACTTTTAAGGTTCTTGGATGCTATTTTCCAATTATGAAAATCTTACAATTTTTGAGTCTACCTACCATTTTACCACATCAAGAAAGAGGCAATGTGTCTTTCTACTGAAATCAATAACTTTTAGGTAGTTGGGATGGAACATTAAGTGTTTTAGGCAGAAAGAGGGAAGGAGGGAAAATACAAATCAATGCAAGACATACTTTCTTCCCTCAGAGAGCCTAAAATTAAGTTAGGAAGACAGGTCATAGCACAGAAATACAAAAGCCAAAACAAAACAAAACAAAAAAGGCAGGCAGAAATAGTATGGCATATAAAAGAGAACACAGAGAAATTCTATAGACAAAATT
>NW_011476385.1:11742-13497 GCF_000754665.1 Bison bison bison | reverse complement strand
AATTTCATCAAGAGGCTTTTCAGTTCCTCTTCACTTTCTGCCATAAGGGTGGTGTCATCAGCATATCTGAGGTTATTGATATTTCTCCTGGCAATCTTGATTTCAGCTTGTGCTTCTTCCAGACCAGTGTTTCTCATGATGTACTCTGCATATAAGTTAAATAAGCAGGGTGACAATATACAGCCTTGACGTACTCCTTTTCCGATTTGGAACCAGTCTGTTGTTCCTTGTCCAGTTCTAAGTGTTGCTTCCTGACATGTATACAGGTTTCTCAAGAGGCAGGTCAGGTGGTCTGGTATTCCCATCTCTTTCAGAATTTTCCACAGTTTATTGTGATCCACACAGTCAAAGGCTTTGGCATAGTCAAGAAAGCAGAAATAGATGTTTTTCTGGAACTCTCTTGCGTTTTCTATGATCCAGCGGATGTTGGCAATTTTATCTCTGGTTCCTCTGCCTTTCCTAAAACCAGCTTGAACATCTGGAAGTTCACGGTTTATGTATTTGCTGAAGCCTGGCTTGGAGAATTTTGAGCACCACTTTACTAGTGTGTGCGATGAGTGCAATTATGCAGTAGTTTGAGCATTCTTTGGCATTGCCTTTCTTTGAATATGTGTATCTAAAGTCCTTCCCTAATCACCTTTTAAACAAATTTGTTGGTCTTCAGTCACTAAGTCATGTCCAACTCTTTGCGACCCCATGGACTGTACCATGCCAGGTTTCCCTGCCCTTCACCATCTCCCAGAGTTGGCTCAAACTCACGTCCATTGAGTCGGTGATGCCATCCAACCATCCCATCCTCTGCTGTCCCCTTCTCCTCCTGCCTTCAGTCTTTCACAGCATCAGGGTCTTTTGCAATGAATCAGCTCTTCACATCAGGTGGCTACAGTATTTGAGCTTCAGCTTCAGCATCAGTCCTTCCAATGAATATTCAAGACTGATTTCATTTAGGACTGACTGGTTTTACCTCCTTGCAGTCAAAGAGACTCTCAAGAGTCTTCTCCCGCACCAGTTTGAAAGCATCAATTCTTCAGTGCTCAACATTCTTTATGGCCCAACTTTCATATCTATACATGACTACTGGAAAAACCATAGCTTTGACTACCCATACCTTTGTCAGCAAAGTCATGTCTCTGCTTTTTAATATGCTGTCAAGGTTTGTCATAGCTTTTCTTCCAAGGAGCAAGCATCTTTTAATTTCATGGCTGCAGTCACCATCTGCAGTGATTTTGGAGACCAAGAAAATAAAATCTGTCACTGTTTCCACTTTCCCCATCTATTTGCCATGAAGTGATAGGACAGGATGCAATGATCTTAGTTTTTAATTTATTTATTTTTCAATTGAAATGTAATTGCTTTACAGAATTTTGTTGCTTTGTCAAACTTCAACATGAATCAGCTATAGGAGTTAGTTTTTTAAATGTTGAGTTTTAAGTCAGCTTTTTAACTCTCCTCTTTCACTTTCATCAAGAGACTCTTTAGTTCCTCTTCACTTTCTGCCATAAGGGTGGTGTCATCTGCATATCTGAGGTTGATATTTCTTCCAGCAATCTTGATTCCAGCCTGTGCTTCATCCAGACTGGTATTTAGCATGATGCACTCTGCATATAAGTTAAATAAGCAGGGTGACAAGATACACCCATGTATATTGTACTCCTTTCCCAATTTCCTGGTTCAAAATCAAGTCAGTTATTCCATGTCCGGTTCTAACCGTTGCTTCTTGACCTGCATACAGGTTTCTTAGGAGGCAGGTAAGGT
>NW_011476385.1:4174-9922 GCF_000754665.1 Bison bison bison | reverse complement strand
CCTATTCCTAGATGAAGAAATCTCCTCCGGCTCATTCCTAGATGAAGTTTATTAAGCTCATTGAGATCCCAGGAAAGTTTCCATAGGTCCTCCTCTAAAAGGCTATATCCTAAGGAAGAGAGAGACTTGAGGCACTGAATAGCAAGGTTTCACTAGCAAAAGAAATAAACAGCCTCTAACTACGTTTACCAATTGCACTAAGAAGTTTTCATTTTGGTGAGTCAAGAATACTTCATCATGATTGCCTATCAATTTTCTGCATGCAAGCTGTCTTCACTTCTCAGAGTCTCATTCCTCTAGACTGCAATAAGCCCTTGGGTCTTCCAGAGATTTAACAAATCACAAGCCAAATACATAGCTAGGTCACTTGGTGGATGTCTCCTTAGCCAATCATCAAAGCCAAGACCAGCTCTAGGTGATAACATTAACTTATGGATTTCTATGATGTAAAGCACTGTATTAGGTGCTTGGCACATATTATCTCATTTAATCTTTACAGCAACCTTTTGAATGGGTTGTTAGCCATTCCATTATATCAATACATATCAGGAAACTGGGATACTGAGATTAAACAACCAATAGATGCTGACTGCAAGGTCCCAGCTACAATGCTGTAATTGTGTATCTACAGAGAGAACCTCGGGGACATTAATAGACAAGAATCTTCCTGAATGAAAATTATAAGTCATCTGTATGTAAATATACAACTGTCAAAGCTTGCGTCTCGCATTCGCTTAAAAGCCTAATCCATGCTCAACATAAACTATAGTACAAGAAAATTCATCGAAAGATATCAGAGATGAACTGTTCATTTGTCATATCAAATTAGGAAAGGCACAAACCACGAAGTCAAATTTTTTTTCCACATCTAAATTAGGTGCTTTCTGGTAATTTTAGTTTACTCTCGAGATATTAGCCTGCCATTCTGACTACTGTCTGTTGTCAAATATTAACCAGATACTTTGGATAGAAATATTTCCCCTTTGTCTATCAAGAAGACAATTATCAGAGCACTAAATATTTCACTCTTGTAAACACGCCATTTGACTTAATTTCAAAGATTCCCCTTCCCCAAGATATTTGACTCCACATCACCTATCACTTTTGGAAAGCTCATTTGTGGTGACCCTGGCAATACCTGACCCATGTAACAATTCACTACAGCTTGGGTTCTGTGGCACAGAGTCATTACATATAGCTTCCTAAATAACTCCTTTTAGGGAGTCAAAGAAGATTCTTCTTCTATGTTAACAGGGTCACACATTTTACTGAGAAATAGTATTCGGATCTCCCTTATAGGTATCCTCGATGGCCAGAGTTAAAAAAGAATCAGAATATAATCAAAGAAAAGGTATCTCAGCAGGAACAATGTAGATCCCTCTCTCTCCAACCCCGGTCCTCATTCAGAACTGAATATTTTTCATTTATCTGCAGTTCTGATAAGTTTTGTAACCTAGTTGTTCAGCCCCAAACAGATTAAAAGCAGCAAGTTAGAGGGATAAAGGAATGTACTAATAGGTTGGTGTTCTGGTGAGGATTATAGAAAAACCCACAAAAGCCTTATATTTTAAGAGGCCAAATCTATTTAGATCTAGATATATGTTTATCCTTATGAAAGTTCTAAGGCTGAGAAGAAAAAAGCAAAAATTAGATGACTGTAAGTAAGTATGACCGAGATTACTAAGCACAAGCTTTGTTGGGTATGAATGCTATGGGTCTTTGTGCATTTTGTTTTGTTCCATGACAATGTCAGGATTTCCTCATTGGGCTATAAAGTAACCTTAAAGCTTACATTTTAAAATTTACAGTTTAGAAATTTTAAAAAATTCACTTTAGGCAAAGATAAAAAAAAAAACAGGAATGAGAAAGCTGAGATGTACTGAAGAGGGAAAAAAGGAAAATAACAGGAATTCAATTTTCTTCCCTAAATTCCTTTGCACACCCATTAAAAGTATAAAAGTTTATTGAACCCTTACAATGTACCAGGGAATATGCTGAGTGCATTGAAAAGATAACTTCATTTAATTTGTGCATCAACTCTGTGAGACAGATATTATCATCCCCATTCTATGAACAAGAAAATTGAGGCTCAGAGACTCGATCTTGTCAGGGATTAGAACTCAGGTTGGTTTGACTGTACTCAGTAACTTTTACCCTATAGTACGTCCTGCCCACAAAAGTAACTCAAAGATACATATTCCTGGTGGACCAAATTGTCTTTATCTCCAGTCAGTCAGAAGGGTTGCATGTCAACACACAAATGACTGGCTTGATGTGACAAACCAGTCAGAGCAACTGAACAAATGCGTGTGTACTGATGCAGCAAAAGCAAGAGCAGCCTATTATTAGAATACACACATCTCATTTATGATGTAAATGGAACGCAGATTTAAATTCCCTCACTCAACAGTGGTGCTGAATGTAGTAACACTTTCTCAAAGAGTTTACACCATGCTGATAATCAATGCTTAACGAGGTCCTTTTCTCCAGACTCAAGACCTTTATGTTACCGTCATCCTATTAACCATCTCATTTTCTCCACTTGAATAGCTTTGTCCTCTTACAAAGAAAGGCCCATCACTATGAGAAAGTGGCAGTAAATGAATTTTTGCAGTAAAAGCCAAATTGTTTGTGCTCAAACATCCTGCAGTTCAGGAAATGTCAAAGTGTCAGACCGTGTAGGTGCAAATACACTCTGCATTCCACTTCCAATCACTTCCTGTGGGGAAGGATAGCTAGACATTCCACTGAGAAAGCAGAAATGCACAGGACTGCTTCAAAAAAGTGACTCAGTGTCTTTCTTACCTGATAAACATGTCATTATCAGTACTTCTTAATCTGTTTGGAGTTCAGGCATCAGACCCTAGTGCTGCTTATAAGATCCTTTCACATCTCCAGAAGCTGGTATATGCCCATGTGAGTAGACACAATACATAATCCCCCACTCCCTTTTGTATTGTTTTTAATAATAACATTGATTTTAATTTCCTTATTACAAAATACATGTACACCACAAAATGTCTTGCACATACAAAGTACTCAATAAATAATTATGATTTAATTTTAGAAAAATTAGAAAACAGATAAAAAAGAAGACAGTAAAACCCCCATAACCCCATTATCTAGAGAAAATCACTGTTTCCTGTTATCCGTGATTCCAGCCTTATTTCTGGGCATATTAAATAATTTTTTATAAAAATGGAATCACATTATATGTAATATTTTGTCACTTAATAATAAGTTGTCAGCATTTTCCTATGTCATTTTTAAGAGCTGTACAATATTCCATCATATAAATATCCCATAATTGAACCAATCCCTTAATGTTGGAGATTCAGGTTATTTTCAGTTTCTTAATTGCATAATATCAAATGAATAACCTTATAACTAATTCTTTATGTACCCACTTAGTTATTTCCTCAGGATAAATTCCTGGATATGCAAAAAAGGGAAACAACCATGATAGATGAATAAATTATGTATATCCATACAGTGGAACACTGTGTCTGTTAGTCTGCTCAGTCATGTCTGACTCTTAAGCACTCCATGGATTACAGTCCACCAGGCTCCTCTGTCCATAGGATTTCCTAAGCAACAATATTGGAGTGGGTTGCCATTTCCTTCTCCAGGGTGTCTTCCCAATCCAGGTCTCCTGCATTGGAGGCAGATTCTTTACTGTCTGAGCCACCAGGGAAACCCAGCGGAATATTACTCAGCCATGAAAAGGAATGAAGTTCTGATACATGCTAAAACACAGACGAACCTTGAAAACATCATGCTAAGTGAAAGAAGTCAGATGGGAAAGGACAAATACTGTATGATTCCACTTACACAAGATGTTCAAAACAGGCAAATCCATAAAGACAGAAAGTATAATGCTGTTGCCAGGGGCTGACAGAAATTGGGAATGGGAAAGGACTGCAAATGGATATAAGCTTTCTTTTGGTGGTAATGAAAATATTCTGAAATTAGACAGTAGTGATAACTGCATAACCATGCAAATATACTAAAAAAAAAACACACACAATGAATTGTACACTTTAAAGGGATGAATTTTATCTCAGTAAAACAATTTTTATCTCTAATAAATATTAGAGATAAAATAGTATGTCTATAGCTCAATAAAGTTATTAAAAAGTCTGAGGTCTGTTACTGTTTGGTCAAAGGTTAAACAAAAATTCTAAGCTTTTTATTTTAAACAATTATTTAAAATGAACTAAAATTAATTGTCTTTTGAGAGTGTTCTGAATGTTGTGCAACAACTAGTAAGATCACCTAAATAAACAGTTTAGCTGAAAGTCACCTAGACTGAGACTTAACCTTGGCATAAAAATATTGATATCATGAACACTTACAGCTTTATTATTTATATATTACAAAATTCAGAAAGGACAGAATTCTTTTTTGGATAATACACACACACACAGTTTTTTTAACATGAAAGCATACAACAGTTTTCAATAGTCAATAAGGTTACGTGTAGTGATACCATGCAAATGCCAGATCCTGGGTCAAGACAGAAATGGCAGAAGGGACGTTAGTACCTGGCTCTAAGGGTCATCTCATCTAAGATAAATTACAGTGCTTTTTCAGATTCCCTATACTGTCTCTGAACAAAATACCACTAAACACCATTTTACTTCCTAAGTAGAACCTTAACAAAAAAAAGGCTACAAGCAAAGGCTTCAGTGTACATTCTATTTCCCTCTCAGTGCCCTCTTCATTTCAAATGCAGCAATGAACTCACTTTTGCTCTTCACTTCTCCTCTCTGGTTTGCTTCTCTTATGGGCACCTCCTAAGTGGTTCAAGCAAAAAGACCCATCATTGCTCAGCAGTGAGGGCAAGATTAAGCCACAAGTCAAATACCTTCCTGAGACCTTTAACCTTGTCGAATGGGGTGGGAGAGTGATGAAAGCCATTCTGCATACCAGGAAGGTCTAATGTCACAGCCTACAATCTGTCCAAACAGGATGCTTGGATTTTTTTTTTTTCTAAATGGTGACCAGGGTGGCTCAAAAGTAGTATTCCTATGATGACACCCTCAAGCCACTCCACACCAAAAAAGAGGGAAAGACAAGCTGGAAAGAGGGAGATAAACTACCTTTGAGAGCTGCCTATATGAATACTTGGGAAGAAATGCCTACGAAGTCCCTGCAAAGAACTTTACATACCTTGGAGAGGAATAAAGTGTCCACACAACTGGCTAGTCAGGAAAATCACTGCCAGGAGAATGTAGGTTAGGTTAGGCAAAAGTTGTAGTCATAAGACATCAGGCAAACACAACCAAAGTTTCAGATGCATCTTTAATTACTTTATTAGGTACTAGCTCAAATATTTCTCAGGGGCCAGTCTTTCAAAGAGCCATCAGTTATATTCCCTAGGTTGCTAATCAAATTATATTTTTGAAGTTCCTGTCATTTCTTGGTAGTTTCTAAAGAAATTGCGTTATCTGCAAGGTACTCGAGGAAGAAGATTGCATTTTCCCATTAGGTTTAGCCTGTGTACTCCTTTAATATGATTTTTACGAGGCATCGTTCAAAGTGCTTTATTTAAAAAACTAGTTAATTATACAGTCCAGTGCTTAGGATTTCAAACTTCCACTGCAGGTTCGATCCCTGGTCAGGGAACTAAGATCCCAAATGCCTAGCTGCTGCTGCTGCCAAGTCACTTCAGTTGTATCTGACTCTGTGCGACCCCATAGACAACAGCCCACCAGGCTCCCCCGTCCCTGGGATTCTCCAGGCAAG
>NW_011476385.1:0-2193 GCF_000754665.1 Bison bison bison | reverse complement strand
TTTTAAAAAGCAATCTGTATATTCATCTCAATCAGGTCTCCTGATTACTGCTCACTGGCAAGAGAAGTTTCTGTCCTTGCTAAGCTTCTCCACCCTTGGACTCAGCGGCCTCTCCCCAAACTTTTCACTCTATATAAAAACTTCCAGTTACAGTTATTAAAGATGCAAAAGCCAATCATCCCCATGAATTTAGGTTGTGAACAGAGAATCACAATGCTTCTCCAATCCAATATATTTTTTAGATAGAAGAAAGTGAGCCTTAGGGAAAGTGACTTGTAAGTGGCAGAGCCCTGACTAGAACTCAAGTTTCATGACTTTTCTCTGTTTTCTATCAAAATACATCTACGTTTAAAAAAAAAAGTCTGCAAAAAACATCAAGAGACATAATTCAACTAATAGTGGTGTCTTGGGAAAAAAAGGTTCCTGGTGACCAAAGTTGTATGCAGTGAGTTTGGATCTGTTCCACCTTACCACCACCACTTTCTCCTCTTTTCAGCAGCTCCCTGCAAATGTGTGTTTCCTGTATCCACCTAAGGCAACAGAGGACACCAAGTCTGTAAACAAAATCAGATTCAAATAATATTTACTGGGCATCCACTAAGTGCTGGGCACTTTCACACACAGGATCTCATTTATTCTTCATAATAACCCAGTGAAGTAGGTGCTATTATGCCCGTTTTCCAGATGAACCACTGGAGCTCAGCTCAGAGAAACCATATAAATACAGTCAGGATTCAAACCCAGAACTTTCAACTCCAAGTCCAGTATTCTCTCTGATACTTTCTCTGTGTCCCTTTTAATAACTTTGATGGTTAGGATGGTATGGATGGTCTACTTGATCCAAGTTCTTGCTTGCTTGCTTCACAAATTGATTTTAACCTTTATCGGGTTGAAATTCTAAAAGATCCAACTTTTAGCACTCTTCTTTGCATATTAGACTATGATGGTATCCTGTCTATAGCAGCAGTCAGGACAGGAACGTTTCCCATCAGGTTTCAGCAGGCTATAAGAAAACTTACAGCCTGAACAAGGGGGAGATAAGGTAGACTAAACATGCTGTTGTAGATGGTGCCAGGAAACCCTGAGACAAATATAATAAACGGGTTCATCTTTTAGAAGATCCACATCACTTTGGCCTCAAATAAACCCTGACACCCAAGCAGGAGTACCAGGCAACCACAAAGGCCATTTATATCTCCAGGTTACTATAAAAAGGAAAGAGCAAGTTTCCTAATGCAGACGTTGAAACGCTAGGTTGTAGCCTCCTGTTTGTAACCAATGAGTATTCACAGGACAGGTGGGTAATGGAGAACGAACATTCCCTCCCAGCATTTTTAATTAACTGGTTGTTGGATTTATTGGTCAGCTCAGTGGGAAATCAGAACCTACTACTTGGGGGCTATTTTTATAGCCTTCTGGAGTTGGGTTGCCTTAGTACAGACACCTGGCACCATTCCTAGAAGTGGTTATATCTGTATTTTTCCCTTTTAAATAGCAACCAGCGAGTAGATTTGAGCATTCCAGGCATTTGGCTAGTAATCCAATATAATAAAGGTACCCCCTTCCATTTCCACTTTGGTAATATAGCCTATGCACCACCAGTTTATCCCTTCATATCCAGCAGCAGGTCAGTGGCAAAGAAAGTGTGGTTAAAACACAAAGTAAACTCTGTAAAACCTGAGAAGCAAGGGGCTGTATCCATCATCAATACGTTTATAAGCTATAAAACCAGAGTAAGTAGTCTCTGAATAAACAACAGTTGATCTTATCAGCTCTAAATTCCTCAACTTAGAGTTTCAGCTCATTTCCTCTTTGTCTTCCTTCAGATAAAGCACTGTTTAGAAAAAAAAGACAGTCCTTTGCCATCGGACCTCTTTTTACAGCATATATTAACAATTTCCGAGCATATATTTGGGTGGCAAACTGTAACCCAATACCTATTTTGCAATAAAACTACCACAGCATTAAATTGACATAATAGAGACGGAAATTCTATTCAGTCAAGTTTTGGTCATGCAGGCACTCACTTGAATGTGGGAGATGAATTAAGCTCATCCTTGGGAAATGCAAGGGTAATGACTGAAACACAATGTGATTGAGCTAATTATCAACCAGGTGTGCTTTAAGGAGTTGATGGTTCAATCTATTACTGCTAAGTGCACAAGCCTTTTTTGGGGAGGCGTTTATGAGAGC
>NW_011476384.1:5148-7421 GCF_000754665.1 Bison bison bison | reverse complement strand
TCTCTTTCTAGAATTTTCCACCGTTTGTTGTGATCCACACAGTCAAAGGCTTTGACATATTCAATAAAGCAGAAATAGATGTTTTTCTGGAACTCTCTTGCTTTTTCCATGATCCAGTGGGTGTTGGCAATTTGATCTCTGGTTCCTCTGCCTTTTCTAAAACAAGCTTGAACATCTGGAAGTTCGTAGTTCACTTATTGCTGAAGACTGGCTTGGAGAATTTTGAGCATTACTAACTTGAGAGATGAGTGCAGTTGTGCGGTAGTTTGAGCACTCTTTGGCATTGCCTTTCTTTGGGATTGGAATGAAAACTGACCATTTCCAGTGCTGGGACAGGGGTGGTACTAGAGAAATTAAATGGCAGTAGTCTTATACAGGTTTCAGAGACAAGAAAGCAGAACAGGCCTTCTGACTTTGCTTCTGACTTGTCTGGACAGTGCCCTGATTACGTGCCTACTTGCGAGTACAAGCCGTGGCACAATAAATAAGTTCTTGGAATTCTTGGAATTCTTGAGCCTCTGGAGGTGGTTTGGCCAACCATGCCTGGGACTTAACAAAATCCTTTGACTTGAAAGATAAAACAAATAGAATTATAAAAAGATTAACTTGAAACTAGAGCAGGAATTTGTCACAAACCGATGAAGCTGTCAGTTTGTGGCCGGGTTTTGTAAGCAGGAACCCTCAGAATGGCAATTTGAATTCTCACTCAGGGAGTGGATGCTCTGCCCAGGACTTTTCCCCAACTGGGACTCCAGATTGCTGTTACACGGGACTTCCCAGCAATGCTTGAGTCTGGAAGTGTCTACCCAGTTAGGTGATGTATGTGCTGTTACTCTCCTCTACTGTTTCTATTTCTCTATTCTTTGAATGACTGTATTTTGGAAGTGAGTTAGATAATTCTCTATCACATATCAAAATTGCTTATTTGTAATAAGCATTTTACTTTGTTAATGAATCCTTTGAACTTGAAAAGAAAGTTAAAAATATTTAGAAAAATAGCTGGGTACCAAGGGGTATGAGGGACCCTTGAGAATTCTGTGCCTCACATCTGAGCTCTTGATCCAGATAAGAGACTTATGAGGTGAGTCAGTCTCAGAGAGGAGGTGGAGGCTCTGATTCGCCTCTTGAGACAGATTCTGAGTAGTGAAGGCAGGTTGCCTGAGGCAGGGCAGATGAGGCCCAGGGACCTTTCTGGGGCTGGGGCTCATTCAGGGGGAAATATCCAGCTCTAGAGAGACTATTTTGATCCTTGGA
Organism: Bison bison bison; assembly: GCF_000754665.1. Classification (NCBI taxonomy): domain Eukaryota; kingdom Metazoa; phylum Chordata; class Mammalia; order Artiodactyla; family Bovidae; genus Bison; species Bison bison. The sequence goes on along the minus strand of NW_011476384.1, from coordinate 6,167 downwards.
AGTGGATCTATTTTGAAGAACTGAGCAAAGACCCCAAGTCAACAGTGACAACAACTGGCTTTCCCCATTACATCTCTGTCTATCCCTGTCATCCTCACTTCATTACCACTAGGAGCAGTTTTTGCTTTGCTATATTGGTTTTTTTCTGTAGAATGTGAGTCATCTTATTCCTGCCTCTCAGGTCAGTTTGGAGACAGCCTGAGATGAAGGACGCACAGCACTTTGGAACTTGTAGGGCACCTCCTACCTTGTTCTTGCCCTCCACACTCACAGCTGGGCTCCTGTCTTCCCTGCTGTGTGACCCTGGCTTCTGATCTCTCACGAGTCCAACGTGGATATTAACAGGACTGAGCTCATCAAGCTATGGTAAGGATCAAATGAAATAGTGTATCACTCAGTGCCTAACACAAATATTCATCAAATTATACCTATTTGAAAAAAATCTAACATTTATTGGTTTAATTTTCAATAAAACTGTGACACAAAGAGAACACTTTGTGTTATATTCTCTGTGGAAGACAGTCCTGATGACAAAGCTCATATAATATACCTATGTTGTTATAAAGCCAAACAAATGTTTAAAGAGAAAGTCAATACCCTTTCCACCTTTGTTTCCCGTAGCCACTCTCATCAAGGGTAACCTCTCTTGTTTTCTTACAATTAATAATAATAGTAACTACCGTATATTATTAAATCTACATCTGTTGGATGTTTGTAAACATGAACATTTTTATACTAGTAAGTATAAAATGATTCAAAGATGTATCCCAATTTCAGAAGTGTTAAATGTGAAAATCGTATGTAGGGGATTCTTGACACACAAGACACCATCACTCTTCTCCCCTGAACCCCGCATAGCAGCAGATTCGTCTTCCTTCCCAGTCTTCTCTCTGGGTCTTAGTTCAAGCTCCTTCATCCCCCAAGAGCGGTCTTTCCCCATTCCTAAGTCAGCCTATTGAAATACTTGCCCTGGCTTGAGATCTAACTCAAGGCCTCACTTGTCTCTGAGGTTTTCGAGA
>NW_011476384.1:0-2051 GCF_000754665.1 Bison bison bison | reverse complement strand
CTCATCAAGCTATGGTAAGGATCAAATGAAATAGTGTATCACTCAGTGCCTAACACAAATATTCATCAAATAATACCTATTTGAAAACAATCTAACATTTATTGGTTTAATTTTCAATAAAACTGTGACACAAAGAGAACACTTTGTGTTATTTTCTCTGTGGAAGACAGTCCTGATGACAAAGCTCATATAATACACCTATGTTGTTAAAAATCCAAACAAATGATTAAAGAGAAAGTCAATACCCTTTCCACCTTTGTTTCCCACAGCCACTCTCATCAAGGGTAACCTCTCTTGTTTTCTTACAATTAATAGTAATAGTAGCTACCGTATATTATTAAATCTATGTCTGTTGGATGTTTGTAAACATGAACATTTTTATACTAGTAAGTATAAAATTGATTCAAAGATGTATCCCAATTTCAGAAGTGTTAAATGTGAAAATCGTATGTAGGGGATTCTTGACACACAAGACACCATCACTCTTCTCCCCTGAACCCCGCATAACAGCAGATTCGTCTTCCTTCCCAGTCTTCTCTCTGGGTCTTAGTTCAAGCTCCTTCATCCCCCAAGAGCGGTCTTTCCCCATTCCTAAGTCAGCCTATTGAAATACTTGCCCTGGCTTGAGATCTAACTCAAGGCCTCACTTGTCTCTGAGGTTTTCGAGATTGTTCCTTTGACCACTCTGTGCTCCCATGGTTAATGATGTTGACTCCCCTCAAGAGTACATTGTTCCTCACAGATATAAAGAACAGATTTTTGGATTCTGTGGTAGAAGGTGAGAGTGGGATGATTTGAGAGAATACCATTGAAACATGTATATTATGATATGTGAAATAGATCACTAGTCCAAGTTTGATGCATGAAACAGGACACTCAAAACTGGTGCGCTGGGACAACCCAGAGGGATGGGATGGGGGACACGTGTACACCTGTGGCTGATTCATGTCAATGTAGGGGAGAAAACCACCACAATATTGCCAAGTAACTAGCCTCCAATTAAAATATTTTTTTAAAAGAAAAGGATAAAATATTTCATTGATAATCGTGCTGTGTTGATTACATGTTAAAATATTACTTTATATATACATGGCTCTATAAAATATAATATTCAGTTCATTTCAGTCACTCAGTTGTGTCCAACTCTTGGCAACCCCATGAATCGCAGCGCGCCAGGCCTCCCCGTCGATCACAAACTCCTGGAGTTCACTCAGACTCATGACCATCGAGTCAGTGATACAATCCAGCCATCTCATCATTTGTCATCCCCTTCTCTTACTGCCCCCAATCCCTCCTAGCATCAGAGTCTTTTCCAATGAGTCAACTCTTTGCAACAGGTGGCCAAAGTACTGGAGTTTCAGCTTCAGCCTCATTCCCTCCGAAGAAATCCCAGGGCTGATCTCCTTCAGAATGGATTGGTTTGATGTCCTTGCAGTCCGACTCTCAAGAGTTTTCTCCAACAGCACAGTTCAAAAGTATCAATTCTTCGGTGCTCAGGCTTCTTCAGAGTCCAACTCTCACATCCATATATGACCACGGGAAAAATATAGCCTTGACTAGACAGACCTTTCTTGGCAAAGTAATGTCTCTGCTTTTGAATATGCTATCTAGGTTGGTCATAACTTTCCTTCCGAGGAGTAAGTGACTTTTAATTTCATGGCTGCAGTCATCATCTGCAGTGATTTTGGAGCTCAAAAAAATAAAGTCTCACACTGTTTCCACTGTTTCCCTATTTATTTCCTATGAAGTGATGGGACCAGATGCCAAAATCTTCGTTTTCTGAATGCTGAGCTTTAAGCCAACTTTTTGACTCTCCTCTTTCACTTTCATCAAGAGGCTTTTTAGTTCCTCTTCACTTTCGGCCATAAGGGTGGTGTCATCTGCATATCTAAGGTTATTGATATTTCTCCTGGCAATCTTGATTCCAGCTTGTGCTTCTTCCAGTCCAGCATTTCTCATGATGTACTCTGCATAGAAGTTAAATAAACAGGCTGACAATATACAGCCTTGACGTACTCCTTTTCCTATTTGGAACCAGTCTGTTGTTCCAT
>NW_011476383.1:75451-77841 GCF_000754665.1 Bison bison bison | reverse complement strand
CTCTTGAGAGTCCTTTGGACTGCAAGGAGAGCCAACCAGTCCACCCTAAAGGAGACCAGTCCTTTGTATTCATTGGAAGAACTGATGCTGAAGCTGAAACTTCAATACTTTGGCCACCTGATGTGAATAACTGACTCATTGGAAAAGGCCCTGATACTTGGAAAGACTGAAGGCAGGAGAAGAAGTGGACAACAGAGGATGACATGGTTGGATGGCACCACTGACTCGATGGACGTGAGTTTGAGCAAGCTCCGGGAGTTGGTGATGGACAGGGAGGCCTGGTGTACTGCAGTCCATGGGGTCACAAACTGTCAGACACAACTGAGCGACTGAACTGAAGTGATAAACTATATGATCTTGTGCCAGTTACTGAGGGTGGCTTGAAACAGAAATCTGGTTTTATCCTGTGGCTGTTTGCTCTACACCGTATGCTGTCTTTTCATTTAGAAGTGACAAGGTTATCACCAGATTTGAAGACGTGGGGATATGAACTGTGTCACTTTCAGCTTTGTATTCTGAGAATCCAGCAAAGAATAGTCTACTCCAAGAATGTCAAACAAAATAATGCCTAATTTTCAAGTGTTCATATATCAAAAAGAGAATCAAGAGGGAAGAGTTGCAAAGGGTAAATGAAACACTAAAATAATCAACTTACCCTTTTAAACTCAGCTTCCAATTTCATCTCTCAAAATTACAAGTTCATAACACCCAGGTATTAAATATTCAATTAATTAGTAAACGGGTGTTTTAATAGAACTATGATTGAGTTCTAACTTGGTATTAACACATAAGTAACACTCAAGCAACAGTGTTTTAAGTTTGGATGAGAGGTTACTGAAGCATCCCAGTTGAAAAGCAAGACAATAAAGAGAGGATGTTTAGGTTAAAACACACACACACACACACACACACAATTAAGTAATGTTTTACCAGTCAGCAAAAGTGTAACAGAAATTATATTCCTCACAGTGAAATTTTGTTGAGTCCAGTGAGTCCAGTGGGAGTCCATTATTACAAAGCACTTTTTAAGGACATTTACTGAATTAATGCTGATTTAAGATCTTATATCCCAATTCTGTCTAAAGAAACTCCACAATGAGTTAAGGACAAAATCTGATGAGATGTCACAGTGACATTTCACTTACACAGAGGCAGATTTATAGTAACCCCACTCATCCAGAAAACAGTGGTAATCAGGGCATCAATCAGCCAGGCCTCTGTGCAGCCCTATCTGTCAGCAGAGTCACCTATATCATCCTAGGGAACATGGGCTAACCCTCAGTTCTGAACCAGGCACTGGGGTGTTCAATAACACTGTACCAAATCAGATACAGGACAACAGATTGACAGTAGCAAAAGAAGTTATAAGTACTAAAAGATAAAATGATGTCAAATGGTGACCACTAAAGGCCATCTCTGCAATATTTGATGTTTATAAGAAAATATTCGCTAGTAGATTGTGTGTTCTGTTTAAGAAGATGAGAAAAAGAAAACACATTTTGCACGCTTTAAGTATTTAATTTTCCAAATAATTATTTAGAATGTGTTTTGAGGCTACTTAAAAAATGAAGTGCTGTTTTATTTATGTAGTATATTTAATTTTTTAAGAACTTTTTGAAGATATGTAGTCAAATAAAGGTTTTATTTTTACATGCTACCATGAAATTACTTATCCTACCTTTTAATTTTTGAAGGGAAATACTGCATGAAATTAGCACTACAACACAAGACTCAATGAGATATGAAATTATTCTAATGAAACTGCTAGTCAAAGAGCCAGTGTCATAAAAGAAAAGTAGTTACAGATGTCTTCCTCATAAATCAAAATCTTACCCTGACATGAAGAGGACCCTGGGGCTCTGTGCCCCTTCTTCTTGAACTGTTACCTCTTTCCCTTCATACTATTAATAACTTCTGCCCTTCTTAAATGTTTCGCCTGTCTTCTTATACATATGTTCCACCATGGCCATCTTCTTTTCTGTTATACTTGCCAGCTGCCTCTCTAACAACTATAATTAATTCTCCAAGCATCCTCACTAGATGCATCCTTAGAGCAAAATAAATTCCAGTAGAATTAAAGACCTTAATATAAGAAACACAATAAACTAAATACCTATATATAGAAAACTATAAAACACTGGTGAAAGAAATCAAAGAGGACACTAATAGATGGAGAAATATACCATGTTCATGGACTGGAAGAATCAATATAGTGAAAATGAGTACACTACCTAAAGCAATTTATAGATTCAATGCAATCCCTATCAAGCTACCAACAGTATTCTTCACAGAGCTAGAACAAATAATTTCACAATTTGTATGGAAATACAAAAAACCTCAAATAGCCAAAGCGATCTTGAGAAAGAAGAATGGAACTGGAGGAATCAACC
>NW_011476383.1:67312-73934 GCF_000754665.1 Bison bison bison | reverse complement strand
GACCCAGAGGGAGGGTATGGGGAGGGAGGAGGGAGGAGGGTTCAGGATGGGGAACACATGTACGCCTGTGGCGGATTCATTTTGATATTTGGCAAAACTAATACAATTATGTAAAGTTTAAAAATAAAATAAAATTAAAAAAAAAAAGAAACACAATAAAACCTTCATGGCACAGAAAGTCTACATAAAATTAAAAAAACAAAAAACAAAAAACAAAAACCTTGATTAAGAGAAACCTTCATAAAACCAGACACCAAAAGTTAAAGATAAATTTGATTAAATAAAAAAAAATAATTTCTGTTTCCAATGTATATGACAGAAGAGATCAATATATATAGACCAAAAAGCCAAAAAGGAAAAAAAAAAAAGTCAGAACATAGAGAAACCAAAAAAGAAATATGAATAATTTACAATCATAAATAAAAGGTCAATACTGACTATTTTCAGTTTCTGCAAAACTGATTGGCAAGATTTGAGAAACCGATTCATTTGAAAACTTGACGGTGAGGCATTAGAGAATCTTGATGTTGTAGTAGGCTGTTGCCAGTGGGGGAATTGAAATGGTGCCCTCTATTGAGAATCTATTTAACTGCCAATATTTATTTTGTATTTACTTCACAGGTGACTCAGTAGGTAAAGAATCTGCCTGCAGTGTGGGAGACTAAGGAGACACATTTGGTCCCTGGGTCAGGTGCTCAGAAAATAATTCATAAAGTTAATCATTGACATTCTTTCAAGGACCTTTACAAAACAGTGTTCCAGGATGAACATGTAGCCCACAGCTTGAGGCCATGGCAGGGATGGCTATCTGAAACCTATTTGTGAGGAAAATGTTTACGGCAAAGGAGTTTGCTTAATTTAGGGCTTAGGAATAATTAAATTAGTTAGAAGCTAAAGATTTAAGGAATGTTGTAATGTTAACATATTTTACTATAGCTTATAGAGATTAGGAATTTTGGAGATATTAGTGGTTAGAAGCCTTTTTAGAGAAAGTGAGCTCAGGATACTAGGGGCAAACAGGATTTAGAAAGATAAGAAATAAACTGAGTAATGTGGTATGCAGCCCAGACATTAGCATGAGTTACTATGTATTCACAAGGACCCATGAGAAGAAGTAGATAAGAGAATCACTGAGGCAGGAACTCCTTTTGAGGGGCGACAATGATTTATGGAGACAACAAATCTGGGTCAGGGGGAACTGAAAATGTCAAACCTCTGACCTAATGCTTTTGTAAAAGTATAAAAGAGAATCTTAAGCTTGAAATAAATAGGCAGTCCAAGAAAACTGAGAGGCTGCCTCGTTTCTCACCAATACCACCCATCCTTTCAGGATGATTCCCTGGCTGCTGGAGCTGGACTCCAGCAAGTAATTATCCTCTGTCAGGGGATGTTCAACTTTAAGGGATCCACTGTTATTTTCTTCTTTTGTGTGCCATTTCTCAAGGACTCTCTATTCCTTATCACTTCCTGGAAAACAGGAACAAGCAGAGCTGCACGCAGTTCTCAGGACTGAGATCATGAGAAAGGGCACCTGCTTGGATTCCTTTCAGTGACTCCCTTCAGTGACTCCCTTCAGTTACCTTTTACCTAAAGGTAAGCTATTCAGTTATGCTCCTCTTTCAGGATATGGAATGCTTTCTGGCCCTTTGAAGATTGTTATTTGCTTGGCTTTGTTTTTGCTCAATTTTTTACTGCTTAAAGCTGCCTTGTATGAATATATATAAACATGCGCTACCGCAAATAAAGCACCCTTGTTTCACTCGAGACTTGGGTCTCATGAGTCCTTCTTCTCATTGACTCCAGTCCCCAGGTCCCGGTCTACAAAGACTGTGACAATCCTCCAATTGAAATCAATATATTAATTTTAAAAAATAGAATTAAATTAAAACAAAGAGATAGAAGTAGATCTATATACATTGATAGGTAAAGATCTCCAGTAACTATTATTAAATAAAAACATCAAAGAATAGGTTATTAATGACAATCTTTATTTTCTGTGCAGTATGATACTTGACATTTAAAAATGTTTCTAGGGAGATACAACTCCTCCTAGAACTGCCCAGCTCAGAGAGACAGCAAGACTTAGCCAGGAGTAGGCCTTTGACAAGCAAACTAATCAATTCACAAACTTACTTCCCATACCTGATCTGTGTGTGCTCCAGGGAGAAATATTCCTCTGCCTTAATCATTCCAAGGCAGGTACCAGGCAGCTAGAGACCACCCTATAACCCAAAGTCCACTGAAATTATTCAAGCCAGTCAAACCTAAACTATTTACCCTGCTTTACCTGCCCTTTCTTGAGAAAATTCCAATAAATACAGTGATCTGAGTGTTCCCTTCTCTCCTGTCTCCAAACCTGTTGTTCCTCCAGGGACCCTGTGTGATCGTCAGCTGTGCCTCTTGAATCTAGGGGAACTGTGAGTACACTTAACATTCCTATCAATGTTGTTGTCCTCTCCACGATGTCATTCTGTCACTTTCATAAATTAAGATCTGGTGCAAACCAAACAGAACAATGTTTACAGTGTACCTTCAGTCAGGGAAAAAGAATATATATGTATACATTCTTAAATACATCTTTGTGTGTGTATGTGTGTATATATATATATATATATATATGCATATACACATTATATATGTATGTTGCACATGTAAGTAAGTATATGCATAAGAGGACAGTTTCAGGAAAGGTATATGAGAAAGGATTTGGGGGAATGGAAATAAAAAATATTGGGTAGGAAAGAAAATCACTCAATACACACTGTTTTGGATAATTTAAATTTTTTATATACATTATCTTTATAATGGTAAAAGAACAATCTGAAGATGACTCTGGCTGTTTTGTGGGGAACACATTAGAGAATGCAAGACAGGTGGAGAAGCCTGGGGGAATGAGTGCATCAAGCAGAGAGGATGGTTCAACAGACTAGGGAGAAAACAGGGAGAAAAATGGATGGGTTAGAGGTCCATATTAGTGGTAGACACATAGCACTTGCTGGTAGATAGAATTTTGGTGACAAGGAAGAGAGGAATTGAGAATTGGTTTAGGGTTTTGACCCAGGCAATTTAATAAACTGGAGTGCTGATGAAAACCATGGGAGAAGTGTGAGGGGCAGATTATAGGAGATGCTTAGACAATCCTACTTTGAGGCTGAGGAGATTGTATTTGGAGATTTGCATGATCTCGTTCTCCCTTCTCTCAGGAAGAGAGGGAATTGGTAAATGTTCTTCATAGCCTCTTTCAGGGGGTACTTCATGCTCTGAGACAGAATTATATTATTTCCAGAAGTTAGTTTAGATATGATTTAACAAAAGGGAAATGTGTATTCATATATCTTCCTTTGGCTGAAAAAATATATATGGCTTTTATCATGTGAAGTTTCTATGACAGAACTGGTAATTTCTCTCAGTGCTTTAAAATAATAAAAAATATTCTAGCTGATTTCTCCTAGTTTTATTAACATGTGATTGACACACAAAAGTTGTGTGTATTTAAGGTATTCAACATGATGTTCCTTGTATCCAATTGTCTTCATCACAGTTAGTAAACTGGGCTATGGAAGTGGGATCATGGCTATCAAGAGAAACCACTTTTCTTTGAAGCAGGTACCAGCTAACTTTACAGCTTGACCAAGGAAAGTGCACTGCTTTCCCCATCTAAGAAGGAATGATTTCACATTACAAGAGAAAACTGAAGTCAAAGAAAAATCATAGGGGTCATGGGGCTTGTGAAACCAGTGCAAATCAAATTATATTGGATTATTTTATAGCATAAAATAGAAGAAGAAAATAAAGGAAGTGTGCTGAAAAATTCCAGTCTGAACTAATTCATGCTATTTTACTGCCTTAAAGTGAGCGAATTAATGTTTTAAGGTCTGGAAATGAAAAACAAAGTAATCCTTCAGCTTGCAGGATACTTGTCACAAAGCAATGAAATAATCAGATATAAGCAAGAAAATGAATTTAAGAAACTGTCTTAATTTAAATTTTATTCCTGCTAATAATAAACATACAAGTAGAGGTGTCAAGTTAGAGATACCAAGTTGATATATAAGATTTCAGACAAGATGTACCTTCATTGTCAGTCAACAGATAATTTATGCTATGGCATTACTTCATTTAACTTTTTGCTACCTTAGATTCTAAAATTGTACTGTTTTTTTCTTTACATTCTGTAAACAATTTCTATCTTTTATATTTTAACATTATCAAGTGTTTAGTACCTTCAAAAGTATATACATGATATATAAAGACATGCTTTTGTAAAGAAAAATAGAAATAATTTCTATTAGAAATCTGTTATAATTCATTACAATAGATTAAAATAAAGCTTACTGTATTGAATGGCATTAACCTACTTTGAGCAAAATTATTCCCAGACAATTAATTTAAATTAGTATTCTTATTTATCTTGTTTACTGGCTGCATAGTGATTCAAGAACACTAAACATAGTCTAAGCATTTATTATATTTTGTATATATTCATTAAACTAACATTATGTATTTATATATTGTATATTATAGTACATACATAGATTTTTATATTATATAATATTATTACATATATTCATTATACTTTGGGGTTAGATATATCTTTACAGTTTTAATCTCAAATTTGGTCATTTCTGAAGAGAATAATAGTGCAGTTCCCTATAGGCTACTCTATGTGTTTGGTCCACTACAGAAAGGGAACGCTTTGCTTTATGGTTTTCATTTTGGGGCAGTTGTGAGTTCTATTCAAGAGAGTAGCTTGCACATGAAATACATCATGTATGTGCCTGTACTAGGTAAGGAGGAGATAATGGCAAAGACGGAGACAACTTTCGCTCTTGTGCACGTTACAACTTCAAAATTATTTAGAGCACTGAGAGGTATGAGGAAGGACATATATCTACTCTAACTGACTAATTTTAAAACTTAAAGTGTGAATAAATGAATGGTTAATCAAATTTGTATAATTGAATTAAATACCAGAACGGTAGCTCAGGGGCTTCCCCAATGGCTCAGATGGTGAAGAGTCTGCCTGCAATGTAGGAGATCCATGTTCAATACCTGGGTCAGAAAGATCCTCTGAAGAAGGAAATGGCAACCCACTCCAATATTCTTGCATGTGAAATCCTATGGACAGAGAAGCCTGATGGGTGACAGTCCATAGTGTTGCCAAGAGTCTGACAAGACAGTAATTAACACTTTCACCTTCATTTTTCACTTTCATTGTGTTAACAATTTTTCTTCATTGTTTACAGAAATGTGGGTTTCAGTTTTGAGTCAGGAACAATGATCTTAGAAACACTGTTATATGTGCTTCCTAGAGATTATATACAGGAACAAGAAGTAGGATTTCTGGGCCTAGAATGTACCTATATGCAACTTTATATAATAAACAGGCTCTTTCATTTTGTTAATACTTGTTACTATTTATTGCTAAACTTTAAAAAATTCTGCCTACCTAGTCTGTGTTTGACAGACCTAATTGTGACCTTAATTTGTATCTTTTCATATCTCTTTTGTTCAGTTTTTCTGCTGGGTTGTTGTACTAATTTATATCTGATCTTTTTTTGTTTGTTTTTAATATAAATTTATTTATTTTAATTGGAGGATAATTACTTTACAATATTGTATTCATTTTTCCATATGTCAACATGAATCCACCACGGGTATACATGTGTTCCCCATCCTGAACCCTCTCCCACCTCCCTCCCCATACCATCCCTCTGGGTCATCCTAGTGCACCAGCCCCAAGCATCCTGTATCATGCATTGAACCTGGACTGGCAATTCATTTCATATATGATATTATACATGTTTCAATGCCATTCTCCCAAATCATCCCACCCTCTCCCTCTCCCACAGAGTCCAAAAGACTGTCCTATACATCTGTGTCTCTTTTGCTGTCTCACATACAGGATTATCATTACCATCTTTCTAGATTCCATATATACGCATTAGTGTACTGTATTGGTGTTTTTCTTTCTGGCTTACTTCACTCTGTATAATAGGCTCCAGTTTCATCCACCTCATTAGAACTGATTCAAATGTATTCTTTTTAATGGCTGAGTAATACTCCATTGTGTATATGTACCACAGCTTTCTTATCCATTCATCTGCTGATGGACATCTAGGTTGCTTCCATGTCCTGGCTATTATAAACAGTGCTGCAAAGAACATTGAGGTACACATGTCTCTTTTATTTCTGGTTTCCTTGGTGTGTATGCCCAGTAGTGGGATTGCTGGATCATAAGGCAATTCTATTTCCAGTTTTTTAAGGAGTCTCCACACTTTTCTCGATAGTGGCTATACTAGTTTGCATTTCCACCAACAGTGTAAGAAGGTTCTCTTTTCTCCACACGCTCTCCAGCATTTATTGCTTGTAGACTTTTGGAGTTTTCTAACACCGTACACAAAAATAAACTCAAAATGAATTAAAGATCTAAATGTAAGACCAGAAACTATAAAACTCCTAGAGGAGAACATAGGCAAAACACTCTCTGACATACATCACAGCAGGATCCTCTATGACCCACCACCCAGAATATTGGAAATAAAAGCAAAACTAAACAAATGGGACCTAAATAAAATTAAAAGCTTCTGCAGAACCAAGGAAACTATAAGCAAGGTGAAAA
>NW_011476383.1:66814-67212 GCF_000754665.1 Bison bison bison | reverse complement strand
GACTGGTTTGATCTCCTTGCAGTCCAAGGGACTCTCAAGAGTCTTCTCCAACACTACAGTTCAAAAGCACCATTTCTTTGTCACTCAGCTTTCTTTATAGTCCAACTCTTACATCCATACATGACTACTGGAAAAAACATAGCTTTGAGTAGATGGACCTTTGTTGGCAAAGTAATGTCTCTGCTTTTTAATTTGCTGTCTAGGTTGGTCATAGCTTTTCTTCCAAGAAGTAAGTGTCTTCTAATTTCATGGCTGAAGTCACCATCGTCAGTGATTTTGAAGCCCAAGGAAATAAAGTCTGTCAAGGTTTCCATTATTTCCCAATCTATTTGTCATGATGATGGGACCAGATGCCATGACATTAGTTTTTTGAATGTTGAGCTTTAAGCCACCTTAAA
>NW_011476383.1:61399-66714 GCF_000754665.1 Bison bison bison | reverse complement strand
TAAACAGACATTTCTCCAAAGAAGACATGCAGATGGCTAACAAACACATGAAAAGATGCTCAACATCACTCATTATCAGAGAAATGCAAATCAAAACCACAATGAGGTACCATCTCACGCCAGTCAGAATGGCTCCTAAATCTGATCTTTATAACATTCAGGAAATAGCTATTTGTCATTTTTATATGTTTTAAATATGTTAGACAAATTATGGCTTATTTTATGACTTTCTGTGTCTTTAGAGAAACAATCCTTCTCAATTGTACTATAATCAAATATATTGAATTTCAAAATTTATCTTAAAGATTTGGAGTTTCCCTCATTCTGGGATAGCCTTCTATTCAGGCCCCTCTCATAGACATTGGGGATTCAGTTCCAGATCACTGCAATACAGAAAATATGTCAATAAAGCGAGTCCCATTTTTTTTTTTTTTTTTGCCAGTGCATATAAAAGTGTACCTTTAAACTGTACTATAGTAGTTTGCAATAGCATTATGTCTAAAAAACGTGGTGTATACAACTTAATTAAAGATAATGCAGTTGAAAAATGGCACCAATATACTTACTCAATGCAGAGTGGCCAAAAAAACTTCAATTTGAGAAAAATGCAGTCTTCATAGAGAATGATAAAGAAAAGCACAATAAAATGAGGTCTTCCTATATATACTTCTGTAGTTTTAAATGTTTTCCTATCTTACCCTGAAGTGAAGGAGAGAATACTTTACATACTTCCTAAGCTTTAAATTTTTACCTTTCTTAATTCAAATAGAATTAATTTTTGTGAACAGTAAAGTCAAATTTTGTGGGTTTTTCTTACTGGGGTAGTTAATTTTCTCAGCATCATTTAGTAAATCATGCTTATTTATTTTGTCATTGTTCTATGTGCTGTTCCTGTACTAACACTGTCAGTTCAGTTCAGTTCAGTGGCTTAGTCATGTTTTCTTTAGACTCTTTTCAACCCCATGGACTGCAGCACACCAAGCCTTCCTGCTCATCACCAGCTCCCAGAGCTTGCTCCAACTCATGTCCATTGAGTTGGTGATGCCATCCAACCATATCCAACCATCTCATCCTATGTCGTCCCCTTCTTCTCTTGGCTTCAATCTTTCCCAGCATCAGGGTCTCTTCCATTGAGTCAGTTCTTCACATTAGGTGGCCAAAGTATTGAAGTTTCAGCTTCAGCATCAGTACTTTGAATGAATATTCAGGACTGGTCTCCTTTAGGATTGACTGGTTTGATCTCCTTGCAGTCCAAGGGACTCTCAAGAGTCTTCTCCAACACTACAGTTCAAAAGCACCATTTCTTTGTCACTCAGCTTTCTTTATAGTCCAACTCTTACATCCATACATGACTACTGGAAAAAACATAGCTTTGAGTAGATGGACCTTTGTTGGCAAAGTAATGTCTCTGCTTTTTAATTTGCTGTCTAGGTTGGTCATAGCTTTTCTTCCAAGAAGTAAGTGTCTTCTAATTTCATGGCTGAAGTCACCATCGTCAGTGATTTTGAAGCCCAAGGAAATAAAGTCTGTCAAGGTTTCCATTATTTCCCAATCTATTTGTCATGATGATGGGACCAGATGCCATGACATTAGTTTTTTGAATGTTGAGCTTTAAGCCACCTTAAAAGAATGACTGAATATGACTGACACCTATTAATACCTACCAAATTCATCTTGCTCACATATTGAATGTTGGGGAACTTTAGGACTTATTCATGTACTGATTTGAACATGGACTCTCTCCTAAAGTCTGTGCCCCAAATGAAAATCTTGGCTTTTTCAGAAGTAGCTTTATGGAACTCTTTATTGCAAGTAACCCTCTAGAAGGAAATGGCAACCACTCCAGTATTCTTGCCTGGAGAATTCCATGAACAGAAGAGACTGGAGGGCTACAATCCATAGGATTGCAAAGAATGAGACACAGTTGAAGCAACTTAGCACCTATTGGAAGTGCACAGGAGTGTTGAATATGTAACCCTCAATACATTTTTAGGGACATTTATATGAACGTCCAAACAGTCTGACCACACAGTTTCAAATGATCACAATCAGAAAATTAATTTGACTTCATGAAGAAAAACTAATCATGAACGCATGCACACTAATGCTACTAAGCCTTTAGGATGAAAACACAGAAAGAGTTGAGGTTTGTGAACTCTTAATAGTGTAAGAAGCTTTATTTTCTACATAATAAGAAAGAAGAAAGAGGTGGGAGGGCTAATGCTAGTGATTGGGTAGATGAGACATTCGTGGATCCCAGAAAGAAGATTCTACAACTTTCACCTTTCAAGAAGGATGATTTGCAAATTAAAATTTTATTCCATACACTATAAAGCAGAATTAAAGTCAAAATCAAATATACCTCTAGGTAATAGCACAACTTGCAGATTTAAAAATTCTAAATACTTGAGTGATCAAGGAGAATGGGGATGCAAAGTGGCTGGTTAGACTTGAACATTCTAATGAAATCTCAGATTTAATTCTAAGCAAGCAGAATCCACTCTAACCCATATATATATTTATTTATTTAAATCACATTTGAAAATGTTTGGTTTTAGGAGCTGGAACTAAATGATAAATTATTAACTATATTAAGCCTAAAGGAAAGAAAAATGATAGGATATCCAGAAATCATATAATTTAGAATAAGAACTGTTGTTATTTGGCTTGGAAATATTTAGTACAGGCTTAAATATCCTTAAGAAATTGAAAGGCTTTAGTAGGTAGAAAACAGTTGCACTACATCAGAAAGCTATATTTGGAGATTTCAGCATAATAATGTTATAGTTTTTATAACAACCAAAAAATGTAATTGGTTGCCTTTTCCAGTAGTAATATTTACATAAAATCTTTATGCAGAGCCCCGATGACCACCTGTCATAGATTCTTTAGAGAGCATTTGAATTCAATTGAATGTTGAGTTATTCAGCTACTAAGTTCTTCACCAAGTCCTGAATGTCATCTTTCATGTATGACACTTGTCAGGGAATACATTTGTATTGTTTTATATTTGTTGGGATATAATTGAGATTGTATATTAGGAGCAAATCTTGCAATCAAATGTTCCTAAGAAGCTTTTTAACAATTAAATTATTCATTCTAATTAGAAGAAATGTAGAGATGTATGAGATTTGAGTTATGTGACAATTGTTCTGCTTTCTAATTTTATGTAAAACAATAAAATTTAGGAGTTTAAAGTCTTGGAACCTCATCATTTTAAGAAGAAACCTCATTAAGTCCAACCCAAGGAAAACAATGAAGTTTTTTATTTACTGTAATTTATAAATCAGAAAAGATAAGTTATTTAAATATTTCACTGCCTAAAAGTTCAAATTTTTCTTAATGAGTTGTATATTAAAAGGTCTGATTACTTTCTTTTTTTTTTTCTTTTAAATTATATTTTTAATACTGCCCTGCTTTCAATACTCCCAGAAGGTTTAGTAAAGCTGGACAAAATATTTTACTAAAAAAATCTTCAGTATTACAAGACCAAGTTTCTAACAATCTGTTGCCAACTTCCATTAATTATACTTACTTTTTAATTTTCCTATCAATTTGTACTTAAAACTTCATACTTATTTTTGCTTTTAGAAAAACTCCTTGTGAAATGGTTAATTCTGGAGGGGAAGTACTGTGTTCTTTGCTGGATTCACACCATTCTCTCCATTCCAGTCACCAAAGGGCAAGTTGCTCCTTTTAATCTTTTGTCCTTTCTGTTTCCTTGACTTTCTTTTCTTCTTTCTTGCTTTCTCTACAATCAAAGAGGCTTGTATTCCTAATAGCCAGATCTGAAGACTTACATATTTCAAATATACTTTGTGTTTTACAACTGTATCAAGTTAATAATGAAGATATTTGGATCTGGATTTTATCACATACTTGTTTTGATTTTTTATTTCTTTTGGACTCTAGAAACTAGGGCATGATCCACTAGAGACTGCAGTATAAAGACAAAGAAAAGATCTACAAAATTTGCCCTAGTTATGACATTCTTCTATCTTATAGATGTTATAATAACCACACTGTTTCTCTTTCAATTGTCAATTCATTTTATTCTAAATGATGAAACTGTTGGTAGAAATGTTGTAAGGGCTTATTCTTTTTTTTAAATTTATTTTTTAATAAAGTATAATTACTTTACAGAATGTTGTTGTTTTCTGTCAAACCTCAACATGAATCAGCCATAGGTATACATATATCCCCTCCATTTTGAACCTCCCTCCCATCTCCCTACCGACCCCGCTTCTCTAAGTTGATACAGAACCCCTGTTTGAGCTTTCTGAGACATTCAGCAAATTCGTGTTGGCTATCCATTTTACATATGGTAATGTAAGTTTCCATGATATTCTTTCCATACTCTTTCCATGGAAAGAGTATATCAAGTATACTCATGATACTCTTTCTCACCCTCTCCCCAAGTCCATAAATCTATTCTCTATGTCTGTTTCTCCATTGCTGCCCTGTAAATAAATTCTACAGTACCATGTTTCTAGATTCCGTATATGTGCGTTCAGTTCAGTTCAGTTGCTCAGTTGTGATCGACTCTGAGATCCCATGGACTTCAATACGCCAAGCCTCCCTGTCCATCACCAACTCCAGGAGTTTACTCAAACTCATTTCCGTTGAGTCAGTGGTGCCATCCAACCATGTCATCTTTTGTCGTTCCCTTCTCCTCCCACCTTCAATCCTTCCCAGCATCAGGGTCTTTTCAAATGAGTCAATTCTTCTCACCAGGTGGCCAAAGTTTTGGAGTTTAAGCTTCAGCATTAGTCCGTCCAATGAATATTCAGGACTGATTTCCTTTAGAATTAACTGGTTGGATCTCCTTGCAGTTCAAGGGACTCTCAAGAGTCCTCTCCAACACTACAGTTCAAAAGTATCAATTCTTTGGTGCTCAGCTTTCTTTATATGTGTGTTCAGTTGAGTTCAGTTGAGTTCAGTCACTCAGTCGTGTCCGACTCTTTCCGACCCCATGAATTGCAGCATGCCAGGCCTTCCTGTCCATCAGCAACTCCTGGAGTTCACTCAGACTCACGTCCATCGAGTCAGTGATGCCATCCAGCCATCTCTTTCTCTGTCATCCCCTTTCCTCCTGCCCCCAATCCTTCCCAGAATCAGAGTCTTTTCCAATGTGTCATCTCTTCACATGAGGCGGCCAAAGTACTGGAGTTTCAGCTTTAGCATCGTTCCTTCCAAAGAACACCCAGGGCAGATCTCTTTTAGAATGGACTGGTTGGATCTCCTTGCAGTCCAAGGGACTCTCAAGAGTCGTCTCCAACACCACAGTTCAAAAGCATCAATTCTTCAGCACTCAG
>NW_011476383.1:60845-61299 GCF_000754665.1 Bison bison bison | reverse complement strand
CCCTTGACTAGACATACCTTTGTTGGCAAAGTAATGTCTCTGCTTTTCAATATGCTGTTTAGGTTGGTCATAACTTTCCTTCCACGGAGTAAGCGTCTTTTAATTTCATAATTACAATCACCATCTGAAGTGATTTTGGAGCCTAGAAAAATAAAGTCTGACACTGTTTCCACTGTTTCCCCATCTATTTCCCATGAAGTGATGGGACCAGATGCCATGATCTTCGTTTTCTGAATGTTGAGCTTTAAGCCAACTTTTTCACTCTCCTCTTTCACTTGCATCAAAAGGCTTTTTAGTTCCTCTTCACTTTCTGCCATAAGGGTGGTGTCATCTGCATATCTGAGGTTATTGGTATTTCTCCCAGCAATCTTGATTCCAGCTTGTGTTTCTTCCAGTCCAGTGTTTCTCATGATGTACTCTGTATATAAGTTAAATAAGCAGTGTGACAGTATAT
>NW_011476383.1:47629-60584 GCF_000754665.1 Bison bison bison | reverse complement strand
TCACAATTTTCCACAGTTTCTTGTGATCCACACAGTCAAAGGCTTTGGTATAGTCAATAAAGCAGAAATAGATGATTTTCTGGAACTCGCCTGCTTTTTTGATGATCCAGCGGATGTTGGCAATTTGATCTCTGGTTCCTCTGCCTTTTCTAAAGCCAGCTTGAACATCTGGAAGCTCATGGTTCACGTATTGCTGAAGCCTGGCTTGGAGAATTTTGAGCATTACTTTACTAGTGTGTTAGATGCATGCAATTGTGCGGTAGTTTGAGCATTCTTTGGCATTGTCTTTCTTTGGGATTGGAATGAAAATTGACCTTTTCCAGTCCTGTGGCCACTGCTGAGGTTTCCAAATTTGCTGGCATATTGAATGAAGCACTTTCACAGCATCATCTTTCAGGATTTGAAATAGCTCACCTGGAATTCCATCACCTCCACTAGCTTTGCTCATAGTGATGCTTTCTAAGGCCCACTTGACTTCACATTAGACTATGACATTTAGCTTTCTCTTTCTGACTTACCTCACTCTGTGTAATAGGTTCTAGGTTCATCTACCTCATCAGAACTGACTCAAATGTGTTCCTTTTTATGTCTGAGTAATATTCCATTGTGTATATGTACCACAACTTCTTTATCCATTCATCTGTCAATGGACATCTAGGTTGCTTCCATGTTCTAGCATTTGTAAATAGTTCTGCAATGAACAATGGGATACATGTGTCTTTTTTCAATTTTGGTTTCCGCAGGATATATGCCTATGAGTGAAATTGCTGGGTCATATGGTGGTTTTATTCCTAACTTTTTAAGGAATCTCTATACTGTCTTCCAGAAGGCAATGGCACCCCACTTCAGTACTCTTGCCTGGAAAATCCCATGGACAGAGGAGCCTGGTAGGCTGCAGTCCATGGGGTCGCGAAGAGTCAGATACAACTGAGCGACTTCACTTTCACTTTTCACTTTCATGCACTGGAGAAGGAAATGTCAACCCACTCTAGCGTTCTTGCCTGGAGAATCTGAGGGACCAGGGAGCCTGGTGGGCTGCCGTCCATTGGGTCGCACAGAGTAGGACAAGACTGAAGCAACTTAGCAGCAGCAGTAGCAGCAGCATACTGTCTTCCATAGTGGCTGTATCAATTTATTTTCCCACCAACAGTGCTAGAGTGTTTCCTTTTCTCCACACCCTCTCCAGCATTTATTGCTTGTAGACTTTTTGATGATGGACATTCTGACTGGTGTGAGGTGATATCTCATTATGGTTTTGATTTGCATTTCTCTGATAATGAGTGATGTTGAGCATCTATTCATGTGTTTGTTAGCCATCTTTATGTCTTCTCTGGAGAAGTGTCTGTTTAGATCTTTTTCCCGCTTTTTAATTGGGTTGTTTGTTTTAACTGCTTGTATATTTTGGAAATTTATCTTTTGTCAGCTGCTTCATTTGCTGTTATTTTCTCCAATTCTGTGGGTTGTGTTTTCATCTTGCGTATAGTTCCCTTTGCTGTGCAAAAGCTTTTAAGTTTAATCAGGTCCCACTTCTTCACTCTTGTTTTTATTTCCATTACTCTAGGAGGTGGGTCATAGAGAATCTTGCTTTGATTTATGTCATTGAGTGTTCTGCCTATGTTTTCCTCTAAGAGTTTTCTAGTTTCTGGTCTTACATTTAGGCCTTTAATCCATTTGAGTTTATCTTTGGGTACGGTGTTAGGAAGTACTCTAATTTCATTCTTTTACATGTTGCTGTCCAGTTTTCCCAGCACCATTTGTTGAGGAGACTGTCTTTGCCCTATTGCATATTCTTGCCACCTTTGTCAAAAATAAAATACCCATAGGTGCATGGGTTTATTTCTGAGCTTTCTATCTTGCTCCATTGGTCTATATTTCTGTTTTTGTGCCATCACCATACTGTCTTGATGACTGTAGCTTTGTAGTATAATCTGAAAACAGGAAGGTTGATTCCTCCAGCTCCATTGTTCTTTCTCAAGACTGCTTTGGATATTTGGGGTCTTTTGTGTTTCCATATGAATCCATGTGAAATTTTTTGTTCTAGTGCTGTGAAAAATACCATTGATAATTTTATAGGGATCACATTGAATTTGTAGATTGTATTTGGTAGTATAGTTATTTTCACAATATTGATCCTACTCAGGAACATGGAATATCTCTCCATCTGTTTATGTTATCTTTGATTTCTTTCTTCAGTGTCTTAAATTTTCTGTGTACAGTTCTTTTGTCTCCTTAGGTAAGTTTATTTCTAGATATTTAATTCTTTGTGTTGCAATGATGAATGGGATTGATTCCTTAATTTATCTTTCTAATTTTTTATTGTTAGTATATAGAAATGCAAATGATTCCAGTATACTGATTTTGTATCCTGCAATTTTTCTAAATTCACTGATTAGCTCTAGCCATTTTCTGATACTATCTTTAGGGTTTTCTCTATACAGTATCATGTCATCTGCAAACAGTGAGAACCTTACTTATTATTTTCCGATCTGGATTCCTTTTATTTCTTTTTCTCCTCTGATTGCTGTAGTAGGACTTTCAGAACTATGTTGAATAATAGTGGCAAAAGTGGACACTCTTGTCTTGTTCATGATTTTAGGGGGAATGCTTTCAGTTTTTAACCATTGAGAATAATGTTTTCTGAAAGCTTATCATAACAACAACATTTACTATGTTGGCTTTTTATGCATCTATTGAGATTATTGTATGGTTTTTATTTTTCAATTAGTTAATATGGTGTATCACATTGATTTATTTGCATATATTGACAAATCCTAGCATTCCTGGAATAAACTCAACTTGATTATGGTGTATGAGCTTTTTGATGCGATGCTGAATTCTGTTTCCTAAAATTTTGTTAAGGATTTTTGCATCTATGCTCATTAGTGATATTAGCCTGTAGTTTTCTTGTTTTGTGTTGTCTTTGTTTCGTTTTGGTATCAGGGTGATGGTGGCTGCATAGAATGAGTTTGGTAGTGTTCCTTCCTCTGCAATTTTTTGAAAGTTTTTTAGGTGAATAGGCATTAGCTCTTCTCTTGATGTTTGATAGAATTCTCCTGTGAAGCCATCTGGTCATGGGCTTTTGTTTGTTGGGGAGTTTTTTGTTTTTGTTTTTTGTTTTTTTTTGGTTCAATTTCAGTGTTTGTAATTGGGTTGTTCATAATTTCTATTTTCTCCTGGTTTCAGTCTTGGAAAACTGTAATCTTGGTTGTAGATTTTCCCTTTCAGTACTTTAAATGTATCCTGCCATTCCCTTCTGGCCTGCAGAGTTTCTGCTGAAAGATCAGCTGTTAAGCATATGGGGTTTTCCTTGTATCTTACTTGTTGCTTCTCCCTTGCTGCTTTTAATATTCTTTCTTTGTGTTTAGTCTTTGTTAGTTTGATTAGTATGTGTCTTGGCATGTTTCTCCTGGGTTTATCCTGTATGGAACTCTTTGTGCCTCTTGGGCTTGATTGACTATATCCTTTTCCATGTTGGGGAAAGATTCAACTATAATCTATTCAAAATTTTTCTCATACCCTTTCTTTTTCTCTTTTTCTTCTGGGACCTCTACAATTCAAATTTTGGTGCATTTGAAATTGTCCCAGAGGTCTCTGAGACTATCCTCAGTTCTTTGCATTCTTTTTACTTTATTCTGCTCTTCAGAAGTTATTTCCACCATTTTATCTTCCAGCTCATTGATTCGTTATTCTGCTTCAGATAACCTGCTACTGATTCCTAGTAGGGAATTTTTAATTTCAGTAATTGTGTTGCTTGTCTCTGTATGTTTATTATTTAATTCTTCCAGATCTTTTTTCATTTATTTTTGCATTTTCTCCATTTTGTTTTCAAGGTTTTTGATCACTTTTTGCTATCATTTTTCTGAATTCTTTTTCAGGTAATTTGCCTATTTCCTCTTCATGTATTTGGACTTCTGTTTCTAGCTTGTTCCTTCAATTGTGTAGTATTTGTCTGCCCTTTCATTATGTTTTAATTTATTGCGTCTGAGGTCTCCTTTTCCCAGGCTTCAAGGTTGAATTCTTTCTTCCTTTTGGTTTCTGCCCTCCTAAGGCTGGTCCAGTGTTTTTTGTAAGCTTCATATAGGGTGAGATCTGTGCTGAGCTTTTGTTTGCTTTTCCTCTGAAATGCAAGGCAGTCTAAGGTGGTCATCCTGTCTGCTGAAGATTGAGCTTGTAATTTTTTGTTTGTTTCTTTGTTTAGATGAGGTGTCCTACACAGGGTGCTACTGGTGGTTGGGCAATGCTGAGTCGTGTAGTCAAGTTGTTTCCTTTGTGTGAATTCTCACTATTTGATATTCCCTAGGCCAAAGCCTTTGACTGTGTGGATCACAATAAACTGTGGAAAATTCTGAAAGAGATAGGAATACCAGACCACCTGACCTGCCTCTTGAGAAACCTGTATGCAGGTCAGGAAGCAACAGTTACAACTGGACATGGAACAACAGACTTGGTTCCAAATAGGAAAAGGATTACGTCAAGGCTGTATATTGTCACCCTGTTTATTTAACTTATATGTAGAGTTCATCATGAGAAATGCTGGACTGGAAGAAATACAAGCTGGAATCAAGATTGCCGGGAAAACTATCAGTAACCTCAGATATGCAGATGACACCACCCTTATGGCAGAAAGTGAAGAGGAACTCAAAAGCCTCTTGATGAAAGTGAAAGTGGAGAGTGAAAAAGTTGGCTTAAAGCTCCACATTCAGAAAACGAAGATCATGGCATCCGGTCCCATCACTTCATGGGAAATAGATGGGGAAATAGTGGAAACAGTCAGACTTTATTTTTCTAGGCTCCAAAACCACTGCAGATGGTGATTGCACCCATGAAATTAAAAGATGCTTACTCCTTGGAAGGCAAGTTATGACCAACCTAGATAGCATATTCAAAACAGAGACATTACTTTGCTAACAAAGGTTCGTCTAGTCAAGGCTATGGTTTATCCTGTGGTCATGTTTGGGTGGAAGAAGGAAATGGCAACCCACTCCAGTGTTCTTGCCTGGAGAATCCCAGGGATGGCGCAGCCTTGTGGGCTTCCATCTATGGGGTCACACAGAGTCAGACACGACTGAAGCGACTTAGCAGCAGCAGCAGCAGCATGTATGGATGTGAGAGTTGGACTGTGAAGAAGGCTGAGCACCGAAGAATTGATGCTTTTGAACTGTGGTGTTGGAGAAGACTCTTGAGAGTCCCTTGGACTGCAAGGGGATCCAACCAGTCCATTCTGAAGGAGATCAGCCCTGGGATTTCTTTGGAAGAAATGATGCTAAAGCTGAAACTCCAGTACTTTGGCCACCTCCTGGGAAGAGTTGACTCATTGGAAAAGACTGTGATGCTGGGAGGGATTGGGGGCAGGAGGAGAAGGGGATGACAGAGGATGAGATGGCTGGATGGCATCACTGACTCAATGGACGTGAGTCTGAGTGAACTCTGGGAGTTGGTGATGGACAGGGAGGCCTGGCGTGCTGTGATTCATGGGGTCGCAAAGAGTCGGACATGACTAAGTGACTGATTTGATCTGATCTGAGGGTTAGTTCTCTGGTAGTGTAGGGTCTTGGAGTCAGTGCTCCCACTCCAAAGGCTCAGGGCTTGATCTCTCAGGATCTGGTCCAGCCTTGCTTCCCATGTTCTCTGTGACCATGGATCCAGTTGTTAGTGTCTCTGGGATGCAGTCCTCATATATGAAACAGAGCTGAACATAAGAAGATCTCTAGGGATTACAAAGTGATCTGTCCAGATTTGTGTCATTTGAAGAGTCTGTAACTGAGGCTCAGAGCAGGATATTTCACAGTCTCAGCACAGACAATAAGTGCAGGTGGAGACTGAAGGCCTGTTCACTGTGGGGCAACTCTATTTCCAACTTCTGGATACAAACAGGCATATAATATTTCCTAGTAGTTTTAGAAGCAAAAAATTCAAAATTCAGGAATATGAATTTGTGGCATCTTCTGAGGTGTTTCCTTGACTTGTTAATGGCTGCCTCCTGCTACCTTCTCATGCGATCTTCTCTGTGTCGCTCCAGTATACTTGCCTGAGAAATCCCATGGACAAAGAAGCGTGGCAGGCTCACTGGAATATACCTCAGTGTTTCAGTGGTTAAGACTCAGAACTTACAATGCAGGGGGCATGTGTTCCATCCCCAGTCACGGAAGTTCTGTGTGCCTGAAAACTGGGCTTTCTTCTTGGTAGATGTTAAGCCGATAGACTCAATCAATCCAAAGTGTGGGAGAAGGAAAATTTTATTATGACTTGCAGCAAGAAAGGAGAACACTGGGGCTCTTTCCCAAAGCAGTGTCTCCCTGACAGCAAGTTTAAGGAAGTTTTAAGGGAAGGGCATGGGCTTCCCTGGTAACTCAGTTGGTAAAGAATCTATCTGCACTGCAGGACACCTGGGTTCTATTCTTGGGTCAGGAAGATCCCCTGATGAAGGTCAAAAAGAGTAAGGCATGATTTACAGCAGTTTTATAGTCTTGATATCAGGCGGAGTGAGTCCTTCAAATTTACTTTTCAGAGTTGTTTGGGACATACTATGTCTTTGAATTTCCATGTGAATTTTGCAGTCAGCTGATCATTTTCTTAACCGGAGGTCTTCTGGAATCTGAGACTGAGCCACGTGAGGTTTCTGCTGTCCAGGTTTCGAACATGCTGGGCTACTTGTCACTTCCACTGCACTGGGTTTTCTTTGTGTTCAACTTCCAACATAAGCACTTTCCCTGAGTTGGGCTTCTGCTGTGCTTGGCCTCCACCTCATAGGGGCTGAGGGGAAGTTGTTTCAGCCAGGTTAAATCTGAGTCATGGCACCATATATGTTGGGGCAGTTTGTAATTTCCTTGGTTCTGTCTCACCACAACAAAAATTTGAAGTGTTACAGCTCCATGTTACAGCTCAGTTTTATTTAGAAAGTGAAGGAAAATACATCCTTGATACATGAGGGTAGGTCGACCCAAAAGAGGTGAAAGGAAGAGAAGCCCCCAGGGCTTATTATTAAATAATGAAAAAACTCAAGAAATTAGGAAGATATATATGATCATTGATATAAATGACTGTATTATCAAGTGCAAGATTGGTATCAGCATTTTTAATTAGTAATCATCCCATACACAAATATCCTGCTTTGAATTGTTGTGACCAAGATTCTGTAACTTAAGGCAGGTGACATCCTTACTCAGATGAAAAAGTGAGCATGTTTGCTTGATTTCTGGGATATTTTCCAGCTTAAAATTTCTCTTATACCTATGACGTCAGCAACAGGCTATATTCAAGACATTTTTAATATAGTATAAAAATATAATAGTGCCTTTTAACACCATTTAAGACAACCTTGTCACTGTGTGACTTCATCAATGTGAATGAAGAAAAATATGACTTTTTCTTACTTGTGGCTCAGACAGTAAAGCGTCTGCCTGCAATGTGGGAGACCCGGGTTCGATCCCTGGGTCGGGAAGATCCTCTGGAGAAGGAAATGGCTACCCACTCAAGTACTCTTGACTGGAAAATCCCATGGATGGAGGAGCCCGGTAGGCTACAGTCCATGGGGTCACAAAGAGTCAGACAAAACTGAATGACTTTTCACTTCACTTCATATACTTTAAGGAAGACTATGTACGCTCATAACACAGTACTGTACAATAGAGCAATGGAAAGACATTTTAAATAAAATCAAATCCCTTGGACTCTGAATAAGTTCTCTGGTTATCATTGCATTATTCTCTAGATTACAGGAAACAATGCTTGAGAATATTAATCCCTGCTTCTGAAGTCCTAATCAAAGCTGCTGGAAAAGGTTGATTTGTAATACTATCGGGCTCTAGAGGGCACTGCTGTACTGTGTATCAAGTTGGGTTTCTGGACATAGGTTTAATCAAGGTTTCATTAAAGAATTCTGCAGGTTTCTGGTACAAAAAAAGCACATAAACTATTTATAATCAATTCAAACTTTGAGAAAGCTAGGAAACTGTGTAAAATATTTATATATAGTTTTCAGAAATGAATGTTTCTTTTGTTGGTAAGAATATCTGTCTTTCTGCAGCAACTAAATCTGATTGTAGATAGGAATGTTTTTATTAACTTTTCCAGTCAAGTTCTCATGAAGGACAATATACATTACTGTTATGGAATTATATAAAGCATTCTGACTTAAAATTCAAAAATATAAACAGAAATAGCATAGGTGTTTCCTGAATCTTTTAATTGGCTTAGCCATTGTTATGCTCAGTTAATCTGTAATCAGAAGGCTCTGAATAATTATATAAACTCTCTGACTTATGACATCTTTTAAAAATAAAGAAGCTCATAAACAGTGGCAGTTCAAAATAATCTCAAAGGTAAGTAACAAGATGTATACTATTAAACCGTGAGAAAGGACTGTCAACGTGAGAGCCAAATACAGTAGTTAAGATCGAAGTCTCATAGGTTTTAAAGCATATAAAAAAAATCTTGAAATGTTGAATTATTTCAGTTAAATCTGTTATTTATGGATTATGAATACTTAACAAAATCTGTAAATTAAAATCTCAAATCAGGGTACACAAGTATTTGTATTGAAGAATGATATAATTTTTTTTAAACATATATGCAAGATTAACTCAACTATCACTCACTGGTAAAGCACTAAGAAAAGTTAATTTAACATTTTCAAGTTTAACAATGGTAGCTTCAAGGACATAAATTTCTCTAAATTAAAATAGGAATTCTGTTTGTATTACTGTAATATCTGTAATATCTGGTCGGTATCTCATTCATGGATAGATCATAAAAGGCATAATTCACCATCATGTGTGTGTGTGTGTGTGTGTGTATATATATATATATATATATGTTAGATTTCCTCATTAATCACTGTGTATATATGGCGTGATTTTCAGTTTAGATTGCTTACTCTAATTCTTGTATATTGTGATATACAAGAAAGAGGAATTCTAGAGTCCAATACAGAATTTTGGAGGATTTTGCACTATAATCCTGATCTAAAGATTCAATGTACTGTCCCTGAATATGGAATGGAGGGAAATTTTTGAGATATATTTAGGAGATATAGTTGATAGAAATTGCTAACTGCATGAAAGGGCAGGTGATGGAAGAATGGATTGACTGTGATTGTATATGACAGTGGAGACATTAACTAATACACATGTTTCTATCTTGATATCTTGGTTGGCAACAAACATGTACTTCTAAAATCACTAGTGTGTAATATGAAATAAATACATCATATCTAATAGCCTCCATCAGTTTTTCTCAATTAACCCATAGATGGATAACTTGAAATTGTCCATATATACACGTGGACATTTATTACTCTGAGGGTAATAAACTAATATATGCTTAGCCGCAAAGATTTTGGAACAGGGTTCAACACAGATGCTCAAGTGCAATTCTGCAATAAGCTCTCTTTTCCAAGTCTGATGCTTCCAAATTAGAGGAAATCTTGGGTATTCTCACAAAGTCCAACTTGAAGTCCACTTGAAGCAAAGTGAAGAAAAAGCTAAATCATTTTACATTTTCAATAATCATTAATTTTAATGTAAAGAAATTGACTTCAATCAATTTAGAATCATTCTCTGACTCCAGATGCTAGGCTTCAAGTTTTCAAGCTGAAGTTCTTTCTAAACATTGTGAGGAGGAACAAGCTAATCATTTTGTATTTTGTTGGAATTTCTGGCTTGTGAAATTCATAAGCATAATAAATAATTGTTTCACAGTAGTGGGTCTTGGGTTGATTTATTACTAACACTAACTGGAGCACCTCTCCAGGGTTAGACACTATCATGTTATGCCTGAACTAGTGAGAAAAGTTTCTTTCAATCTGTTCCACTGCAATTCAATCCATCAACAAGTCTATTGCTTCTACACAAAAAATAATAAAATCCAATCATTTTTCACCATCTTCATGGTTACCAACATTGTTTCCCTAATTTCTCTTGCAGAATGTGTTTACCACACAGTAGCCAGAATCACATATATTTAATAAATGCATCATATCATGTCTTTTTGCTTCTCTAAACTCTTACTATTTCCCAGTCACAATGAAATGGAAATTTCAAGTTTCTAATATGGACTATCAATTCCACAGGAATCTTTTTACCTAATGTCTTACACCATGTGTCTTTGTCCAGTTCTTCTTAAGGGAGTATTACTTGCATACACCAACCTCACTCTCACTTAAGGAATTTTATGCTGGCAGGTTCTTTGTCTGAAATATAACCCCCCAAATATTTTTCTGACTAGATCCTCCATTTGGTCATGTGTTTTCTCAATCATCACCCTTATGGAGATACCTTTATTTCCCAGTCTAACTAAACTGGTTACTTAAGTGAGAGAAGAATCAATATTCTCTGATTCCTTATTTTATCTTTTATATATTACTTAACTCTAACAGTTGGGCCATACATGTAATTATTCATTTATCAGTCCATTGCTCACTTTCTCTACCAGAATATCAGTTCTTTGATGACAGGGACTTCATTTGGTTCACACTGTGTTCCCAGAGCCTAGATGCACAGTGAACACTGTTATATAGGTAGGTCTCCAGGATGAAGTTTGGAGACAGATTAGGATAAACATCCTGGAAGAACCCTCTGGATTTCTGAAGTAGTTTAGAGGATAAAGAGGCAATGGTACACAGAGTATTAATAATTTGTTGTTCAGTCACTAAGTCATGTCTAACTCTTTGTGACCCCATGGACTGCAGCACAGCAGGCTTCCCTGTCCTCCACTCTCTCCTGGAGCTTGCTTAAACTCATGTCCATGGAGTCAGTGATGTCATAAAAACATTCCAACTTCTGTCACTCCCTTCTCCTCCTGCCCTCAATCTTTCCCAGCCTCAAGGTCTTTTCCAAAGAGTTGGCTTTTTGCATCAGGTGGTCAAAGTTTGGAGCTTCAGTTTCAGCATCAGTACTTTCAATGAAAATTCAGCATTGATTCCTTTTAGCATTGACAGGTTCGATCTCCTTGCTGCCCAATGGAGTCTCAAGAGTCTTTTCCAACACCATAATTAGAAAGCATCAATTATTCTTTAGGTCCTTCTTTACTGTCTAATGTAATCTCACATTATACATGACTAATAGAAAAACCATAGCTTTGACTATACAGACCTTATTGGCAAAGTGATAGCTCTGTTAGGTTTGTGATAGCTTTTCTTCCAAGGAGAAAGTATCTTTTATTTCATGGCTGCAGTCACCATTCACAATAATTCTGTAGCCCAAGAAAAATAAATCTGCCACTGTTTCCATTTTTCCCCGTCTATTTGTCATGAAATGATTAGACCAGATGCCATGACTTTAGTTTTTGAATGTTGAGTTTTAAGTGAGCTCTTTCACTTACAGAGGAGACTCTTTCACAGTCATCAAGAGGCTCTTTAGTTCCTCTTTTCTTTCTGCCATTAGAGTGGTATCATCTGCATACCTGAAGTTGTTGCTATTTATCCTGGAAATCTTGATCCCAGCTTGTGATTTATCTAGCCTGGCATTTGGCATTTATGTTAAGCAAGCAGGGTGGCAATATACAGCCTTGATGTACTTCTTTCCCAATTTTGAACCAGACAGTTATTCCATATCTGGTTCTTACTGTTGCTTCCTGACCTGCATACAGGGTTCTCAGGAGGCTGGTAAAGTGGTCTGGCATTCTCATCTCTTTAAGAATTTGTCCACAGTTTGTTGTGATCCACACAGTCAAAGGCTTTAATGTGGTCAGGGAAGAAGAAGGAGATGTTTTTTTCTGGAATTCCCTTGCTTTTACTATATCCAACAGATGTTGGTCACCTTTTAATGTTAGGGATGAATGACCAGCCTAAGGCTATGTCTGTCTTTCCAGTCTAGATCCCAAAGAGTACTTTAACAGATGCAGATATTGAGGATGTACGTAGATTAGAAACACATTCACCCACCATTGTAGTTGATAATCTTTTCCAGTTCCAATCTTCACTCAGCACCAGGACACCCAAGGATATTACCAGGTGGAGTAAATGGCTATCATTATGGTCAGTTCAGTTCAGTTCAGTCGCTCAGTCGTGTCTGACTGTTTGCGACCCCATGAATCACAGCATGCCAGCCCTCCCTGTCCATCACCATCTCCCCTAGTTCACACAGACTCACGTCCATTGAGTCAGTGATGCCATCCAGCCATCTCATCCTCTGTTGACCCCTTCTCCTCCTGCCCCCAATCTCTCCCAGCATCAGAGTCTTTTCCAATGAGTCAACCCTTTACATGAGGGGGCCAAAGTACTGGAGTTTCAGCTTTAGCATCATTCCTTCCAAAGAAATCCCAGGGCTGATCTTCTTCAGAATGAACTGGTTGGATCCCCTTGCAGTCCAAGAGACTCTCAAGAGTCTTCTCTAATACCACAGTTCAAAAGCATCAATTCTTCAGTGCTCAGCTTTCTTCACAGTCCAACTCTCACATCCATACTTGACCATTGGAAAAACCATAGCCTTGACTAGACGGACCTTTGTTGGCAAAATAATGTCTCTGCTTTTCAATATGCTATCTTGGTTGGTCATAACTTTTCTTCCAAGAAGTAAACGTCTTTTAATTTCATGGCTGCAGTCACTATCTGCAGTGATTTTGGAGCCCCCCCAAATAAAGTCTGACACTGTTTCCCCATCTATTTCCCATGAAGTGATGGGACCGGCTGCCATGATCTTCGTTTTCTGAATGTTGAGTTTTAAGCCAACTTTTTCACGCTCATCATATGGTATTTGCCATTAATTTAGTCAATCTTTATTTTTTATTTATTTTTTAAAATTTTATTTTATTTTTTTAAATTTTATTTATTTTTAAACTTTACATAATTGTGTTAGTTTTGCCAAATATCAAAATGAATCCGCCACAGGTATACATGTGTTCCCCATCCTGAACCCTCCTCCCTCCTCCCTCCCCATAACATCCCTCTGGGTCGTCCCAGTGCACTAGCCCCAAGTGTCCAGTATCGTGCATCGAACCTAGACTGGCATCTAGGAAG
>NW_011476383.1:31134-47392 GCF_000754665.1 Bison bison bison | reverse complement strand
AGGCCCAGCAGTGGGATTGCTGGATCATAAGGCAGTTCTATTTCCAGTTTTAAGGAATCTCCACACTGTTCTCCATAGTGGCTGTACTAGTTTGCATTTCCACCAACAGTGTAAGAGGGTTCCCTTTTCTCCACACCCTCTCCAGCATTTATTATTTGAAACTAGAACACTTTCTAACACCATACACAAAAATAAACTCAAAATGGATTAAAGATCTAAACATAAGACCAGAAACTATAAAACTCCTGGAGGAGAACATAGGCAAAACACTCTCCGACATACATCACAGCAGGATCCTCTATGACCCACTTCCCAGAATATTGGAAATAAAAGCAAAAATAAACAAATGGGACCTAATTAACCTTAAAAGCTTCTGCACATCAAAGGAAACTATTAGCAAGGTGAAAAGGCAGCCTTCAGAATGGGAGAAAATAATAGCAAATGAAGCAACTGACAAACAACTAATCTCAAAAATATACAAGCAACTCCTACAGCTCAACTCCAGAAAAATAAATGACCCAATCAAAAAATGGGCCAAAGAACTAAATAGACATTTCTCCAAAGAAGACATACAGAGGGCTAACAAACACATGAAAAGATGCTCAACATCACTCATTATCAGAGAAATGCAAATCAAAACCACTATGAGGTACCATTTCACACCAGTCAGAATGGCTGCGATCCAAAAGTTTATTTTATTTTTTAACTTCACAATATTGTATTGGTTTTGTCATATATCAAAATGAATCCGCCACAGGTATACATGTGTTCCCCATCCTGAACCCTCCTCCCTCCCCATACCATCCCTCTGGGTCATCCCAGTGCACCAGCCCCACGCCTCCAGTATCGTGCATGGAACCTGGACTGGTGACTTATTTCATAAATAAAGACTGGAGAGGGTGTGGAGAAAAGGAACCCTCTTACCCTGTTGGTGGGAATGCAAAGTAGTACAGCCACTATGGAGGACAGTGTGGAGATTCCTTAAAAAACTGGAAATAGAACTGCCTTGTGATCTAGCAATCCCATTGCTGGGAATACACACTGAGGAAACCAGAATTGAAACAGACACGTGTATCCCAATGTTCATCGCAGCACTGTTTATAATTTAGTCAGTCTTTAGAAGCAAAAAGTTTATAGACTGAATGAATAGACAAGTGAATGGATGAATAAATTATGCATTTCCCTGGGGAAGTGACAACCAAAGTGTGTCATTTCTTGTCTATAGGAAAAAGCTCATAAGCCTTAAAGAAATCCTAGCCCCAATTTACAACAGCTATAAGTTTTAATCTATGATTCTAAACATCTCACCTCAGTTTTTTCAACCACACGATGAACATATAAAAGACATTACACCTTTTATTTTAATGCAAAATTAAAATATTTAGTTCATTGCTGCTGGCAATAACATGGGATTGAACAAATGTAATTTTCCTTTTCCAAAGTTAGAGATATAGTCCCTATGTTCAGGTTGGTCCTGGCTGTGTTTCAGATGTCCTGCTACACACCTGCCTGGACTCAGGCCCCAGGGTATCATGGAGTGACTGAGGAGAGCCTGGCAGATCTTGCCAAAGTGAGTGGACCTCAACCTGAAACCAGTATGGAGTTGAAGGAATTAAATTTTAATGCTGAAGAATTATAACATATTTTCTCAACAAAAAGGAGAAATGATATAATTAATACAGTGGTACCTGATTTTCATTTTGTATTCATTATTCTCCCTCAAAATGTTTCTCTGGGGGTAGAATATTGATCACATGGAAATAAAGTTTTCATCAGAGAAGGTATACCAATAGAGATGTTCATGTAGCCATGCTTACAGGTGGCAAAGGCAGTGATATTAAAACTACACCACTTTTTATCTGCCCTGTTTTGCATTTATATTGTGAAATCTTCTAAAGAAGAGAATATTATATGTGAATATGAGATATTTGAGTTGGAAAATAGATCTTAAATCACCTTGTCCTCACAGTGTCAAAGTAGGTTTTCTCTAACAGACTCTATGATTCAAAATATATAAATATAAAAATATATATTTCACCATTATCATGTTTTTCTCTTAAGGGATAAAACAATATAAGTTTCTTTTTATATTTTTGGTAATTTATAGCTATATAGGCTTGAGTTTGATTAAATATTTTCATTGATTTGTCTATAGTGATTGAATTCTTTTGAAAATATGTTTAGAAAAAACATTATGTATGATTTTCTGTACTGTATTTAATAGTAATTCCATATGGTACAATAATCGTTGTAAAACAGAGCCTTTCCAGTACAAAATCTAAAAATGTTTGGAGCTTGATGAGATATAACTAGTTGGTATATAAAAACTAAGCACCCGATCTTTATTTCCACTTTAAATAATTGAAATAAAAGTTAGTGTCAAATCTCAGTGGTTTACTAGATATTAAAACTATATACACAGAAAGTACTATTGAAAGTTTGTTTTTTTTCACTCTATTGACTTTGTTAATCACTTAGCTACTCTTCCAATGACAGCTAAAAAGGGACTATTAAGATGGACAATTGTCCAATATCTGTCACAAAATAATCCATGTACCATTCAGAAGTTGATAACTATGTTCATAAGTTATGATTGTATACATATATATTTATAAAATATTAACACTATGTTATATTAATTTTAAACATAGCATACTGAAATGTGAAAATAAATGTGAGATTAACATATAGTGTAATTAAAAGGATTGAATGCTGTCTATTTTTACTAACTATGAAATGAACAAAGTTAACTTATATCTCAGTATGCTCATCACATAGATTTCACAGAATAGTGGAGTAGGAGGACATGCACTTGTCTTCTCCTGTGAGAATTCCAAAACTACAACTTGCTGCTGAACAACCATCGACAGGAAAATGTTTGACTCCACCAAAAAAAAAAAGGTTACCCCACATTCAAGGGAAAAGAGGAACCCTCCACAAGATGGTAAGAGGGGCGAAATTGCCTTTAGAATCAAACCCCATATTACCCAGAGATGCTTGGAGGGATAAAACAAAAACTTGTGCAAGCAAATAATGCTGTGAACAAAGCTAGTGTAGGTGATGAAATTCCAGTTGAACTATTTCAAAATCCTAAAAGATGATGCTGTTAAAGTGCTGCATTCAATATGCCAGCAAATTTGAAAAATTCAGCAGTGGCCACAGGACTAGAAAAGGACAGTTTTCATTCCAATCCCAAAGAAAGGCAATGTCAAAGAATGTTTAAACTACTACACGATTGCACTCATCTCACACACTAGCAAAGTAATGCTCAAAATTCTCCAAGCCAGAAAGACAGAGGAACAAGAGACCAAATTGCCAACATCTGTTGGATCATTGAAAAAGCAAGAGAGTTCCAGAAAAACATCTACTTCTTTTTTATTGACTATGCCAAAGACTTTGACTATGTGGATCACAACAAACTGTGGAAAATCCTTCAAGTGATGGGAATACCAGACCACGCGACCTGCCTCCTGAGAAATCTGTGTGAAGGTCAAGAAGCAACAGTCAGAACTGGGCATGGGACAACAGACTGGTTGCAAATGGGGAAAGGAGTACATCAAGGCTATATATTGTCACCCTGCTTACTTAACTTATATGCAGACATCATCATGTGAAATGCCAGGCTGGATGAAGCACAAGCTGGAGTCGGGATTGTTGGGAGAAATATAAATAACCCCAGATACACAGATGATACCACCTTATGGCAGAAAGTGAAGAAGAACTAAACAGCCTCTTGATGAAAGTGAAAGAGGAGAGTGAAAAAGCTGGCTGTCAGGAGCCACACTACGCATTACTGACAAAACAGAGGCATGACCCCAACCCCCTCTCCTCATCTCGCAGGCATGGCCATACTGCCTTGTTTGTTGATCAGCTGCCCAGAAATGTCTCTGTAGCTCTTATTACACAGGAAATTATAGACAGGAAAATAGAAAATAGGTCAATTCTTTAGAAGAAGCAGTCCTGCTTATAGGGCAAGAAGTTATGAATTTACAAATTAAGTTGTCTTTAAGGTGCCATGCTGAATTTAAATGGATGTGCGTTACCCCTCTACAAGTGAATGACTCCATACATTCTTGGGAACACATTAGGAATCATTCAGATTTTAGTATTGATATTTCTAAGTTACATCAGGATATTCAGAGTATGAAACAGGTGGAGTCTGACTTTTCCTCTCAATGGCTTTGTAATTCCCTTTTTAAAAAATCTGGAGGGATATGTTTCCCAAGGATCCTTTTTTACAATAATGATTAATGTGGCCATGTGCTTATGCCTGTTGGTTCTGATTTATGTAATAGCCCCATGCCTTTTCAGAATACTCAACCAAAGTGTCTCTGCTTTATCTACTGAGTTTCATACTTATGCTCTAAAAAATAAGAAAGGGGGAGATGTCGGGAGCTGCATTGGCATTACTGACAAAATGGAGGCACGGCCCCAACCCCCTCTCCTCATCTCGCAGGCATGGCCCCAGGATGAAGGAGTTAGGCCTTATGATTCTGACTTGTTCTTTCCTTTCTTCGGTTGAGTTGGCTGGAAAGAATGTTAATGTGCTTGAGAGAAGCATGAGAAAGCACAAAGCCTTCTACAGTTGTGCTCAGAAAATAATCTATAAAATAACAATTGACATTTGTTCAAAGATCTTTACAAAGAATGTCCCAGGATGAGCACGTAGGCCACAGCTTGAGGCCATGGGAAGGATTATTGTCTGAAACCTGTTTGTGAGGGGAATGTTTATGGCAAAAGAAGTTTGCTAAGTTTAGGGTTTAGGATTAATTAAGAATAGCTAGAAGCCTTTGCAGGAGATAATGATCTTAAGATGCTAGGGACAAATAGGATTTAGAAAGATAAGAAATAAACTGAGGAATGTAGCATGAGTTACAATGTAATCACAAGTTAAGTACAGTAAATCTGGGTGGGGGAAACTAAAAATGTCAAACCTCTGACCTAATGCTTTTGTCAAAGTATAAAAGAGAACCTGACGCTTGAAATAAACATGTAGTCCCTAACTGTGAGTCAGAGGCTACATCGTCATCACCGACACTGTCCATCTCTTCAGGTTGAATCCCTGGCTGCTGGAGCTGGACTCTGGCAGCTGGCTTAAAACTCAACATTCAAAAAACTAAGATTATTGCATCCAGACCTATCACTTTATGGCAAATAGATGGGGAAACATTGGAAACAGTGGCAACTTAATTTTCTTGGGCTCTAAAATCACTGCAATGGTGATGGCAGCCATGAAATTAAAAGACGCTTGCTCCTTGGAAGAAAAGCTATAACCAACCTAGACAGCATATTAAAAAACAGAGACATTACTTTGCCAACAGAGGTCTGTCTAGTCAAAGCTATGGTTTTCCAGTAGTCATAAACGGATGTGAGAGCTGGACTGCAAAGAAAGATGAACACTGAAGAATTGATAGTTTTGAACTGTGGTGTTAGAAAAGACTCTTGAGAATCTCTTGGACTGCAAGGAGACCAAACCAGTCAATCCTAAAGAAAATCAGGCCTGAATATTCCTTTGAAAGGACTGACGCTGAAACTGAAGTTCTAATACTTTGGCCACCTTATGGGAAGAACTCACTGATTAGAAAAGACCCTGATGTTGGGAAATATTGAAGACAAAAGGAGAAGGGGACAACAAAGTATGGGATGGTTGGATGGCATCATCAACTCAATGGACATGCATTTGAGCAAGCTCTGGGTGTTGGTGATAGATAGGGAAGCCTGGTATGCTGCAGTCCATGGAGTCGCAAGTAGTCGCACATGACCTAGTGACTAAAATGAACTGATACTCATCACAAAAACTAGAGAGCAGATATGTAACAAGTGGATTGTCTTTGTAAGTTTCAATCTTTGGAAAATCAGCAATAGATCTATGTAAAGGGTCTGGCCTTTCTTGGATGTCAGGAGACAATAAGACCAGGAGCATTTATGCATCGGTGATGTACATACCTCTACAAATGCCAACCTCATTTTTAGAGTGGACATCATGACATTAATTTTTATTTGAAAGGAACAAGATATATTGATATCCCTCCATAGTCTTAGAAGTATAACTCATGCTTAATAATAGACTTAAGAGATTACCATATTTTCATAACATGGCTAATAGTGAACTCTTGGAGTCTCAGTTGTTGGTATGAAGCAACCTTACCAAATGCTGCATGCACTCAGGATCCAAATCTGGGAAGTTCAGCCTTGAGTCCCAAACACTTAGCATGGGGTCTTTTACAAATTTTTGAATAATTGAGTGCGTGAACTGATGTGTTCTCAAATGAGATAGATAAATGACAAAGCATTCCAGATAGACAGAACACCTTTGAAGAACATTAGAGTCACTTGTATTTGAAACTCTGCTACAAGAAGATATGTGAACAGAGTTGCAGATCCTTCAAAGAGCTGTGTTTTCTATGTGCTTTATGGACTGACAGCTGTAAGAAGTAAATGGTGCTCAGATGTTTACAATTGGTCCCCTGCTCTTCTCACTCTGTAAATGATCCTTGGATGCCTTTGTTCACTTTCATAGTTTTAGCTGCTATTTTTATATCTAACATTCCCAAACACATTTTCAATTCATATCATTATTTTTAGCCACAGACTCCCTAATATAAATCTGTCTGCTGTACATATCTAACCAGAGGCTTATTCCCACCTGAGTCCAAATCTACAGAGTATTGAACAGAGTTCTCTGCTTATAATAACCTAAATGGGGGAAAAAAATGAAAAAGAGTGAAGACATGTATATGTATAACTGAATCACTTTACTGTACACTTGAAACTAACACAATAATGTTAGTCAACTATACTCCAAAATTTTTTAATTGAAATTTCAAATCTATTATACATATTAAAAATAGAAGTTTGTATGTTACTATTTATATCAGAATCTTAAACATAACCCTTCATATCCTCTGAGGTTCAGCATTTCTAGAGAGTTGGGTCTCTCCACCCAGCCTTAGCTGCTGTTCAGCAGGGTTTCCCTTCCTCCTGAGAGGCAGTCATTTATGCTGCCTCTAGGAGAGTCCAGTGAGACTGAGCTCTCAGTCCTATCTATGGTCATGCAGTTCCTTGCAGGAGAGCAATTCCTCTTGTAAATTCTACATTATTCTTCCCTTTTGTCTCTCTCAATTCCTGGGATTACTTCCCCCCCCCACCCCCCACAAAAAAGTAGCACAGAGGAGACCAGGCTGACACACCACCAACATCTGTGTCTCCTCTGGTGGTACTTGTTGGTGTCCTGCCCTGTACACTGAAATTTCAGCAAAAAACATAGGAGTCATTCCTCCCTTCTTTTCTCCTTAATCTGCTTGACACTAGCCATTACTGATTCTAAATAAAAGATGCATCCATCCCTCACTATTTCTGCCAGTACTGACTTGTGTCAGGCACTCACCTTTCCTTAGATTTATTGAAATAGCTTCCTGTCTGGTCTTCTGAGTCTAGTCTCATATCTTGACATTTAGTCTCCAAACAACATACAGAAGTCCAGCTGATTCACCTAAACCAGGTCTGAACACACTCTCATTGCTCAAAACCTATCACCTACCAAATTTCATTGTCCGATCAGAGCTTACATTTTGAGGGTGGTCTCTCGTGTCTTCCTGTCTTGTAATTTCACTCCCAAAACACAAAACAAGCCATTAAAAATGTCTATCTCTTTGTCTAGAAATTTTCCCTCCTCTTCTGGTAAACTCTGAGTTTATAACCAAGATCAGACATAATTTTCTTCTTAAATCATATCCACCCTCCCCCAAGGTGAGATAGACACCTTTCTTCTATGCAACATACGATTCCTTATGGTATTTATAAATCCATCAAGAGAATGACTCTCGGTTTTGTTTTGTTGTATCACATAGCCTTGTTGGTGATGACATTCGCCACTATGGCAGGGATGCTTTTGGTATGGGGAGCATCTACCTCTTCCCAATACTTGAAAGCTGTTTCAGACTCTGTAAGAGAGGGATCAGGTAAAGTGTCTGATTCTGAGATGCCTGCTCTGACAGTATTTTGCTTCCCCTCCACCCATTTCTTCTGAAAATACTATACTCCCTGAGGGGCAGATGGGGCCTGCTTTGAGTGTCTTTATATCTCAATATCTCTCCTGAGAAACCTGTATGCAGGTCAAGAAGCAACACTTAGAATGAGACATGGAACAACAGACTGTTTACAAATTGGGAAAGGAGTATATCAAGTCTGTATATTGTCACTCTGCTTGTTTAACTTCTATGCAGAGTACATCATGCAAAATACCAGGCTGGATGAAGCACAAGCTGGAATCAAAATTGCTGGAAGAAATATTAATAACATCAGATATGCAGATGACACCATCCTTATGGCAGAAAGTGAAGAACTAAAGAGCCTATTGATGAATGTGAAGGAGGAGAGAGAAAAAGCTGACTTAAAATTCAACATTCAATAAACCAAGATCATGGCATACAGTCCCATTATTCCATGGCAAATAGACAAGGAAACAATGGAAACAGTGACAGCATTTATTTTCTTGGGCTCTAAAATCAATGCAGATGGTGACTGCTGCCATGAAATTAAAAGATGTTTGCTCCTTGGAAGAAAAGCTATGGATAACATAGACAGTATATTAAAAAGCAAAGGTCTATTTAGTCAAAGCTATAGTTTTTCCAGTAGTTATGTAGGGATGGGAGAGATGGGCCATAAAGCACGCTGAAGAATTGATGCTTTCAGATTGGGGTGCTGGAGAAGACTCTTGAGAGTCCCTTGGACAGCAAAGAGAGCAAACCAGTCAATTCTAAAGAAAATCAACCCTGAATATTCATTAGAAGGACTGATACTGAAACTGAAGCTACAATATTTTGACCATCTGATGCAAAGAGCCAACTCACTGTAAAAGACCCTGATGCTGGAAAAGATTGAGAGCAGGAGGAGAAGGGGGTGACAGAGGATGGGATGGTTGGATGGCAGCTCAGTCAGCAAACTCTGGGAGACAGAGAAAGGCAGGGCAGCCTGCTGTGCTGCAGTCCATGGAATTGCAAATAGTCAAACATACTGAGTGACTGAACAACAATATCTCAATACCTTGGAAAGAATCCAACCATTAACTAAGAAGTCAATACATATTTATTGAATAGATAAAGTATAAATGAATATTATAGGCACATCTGAGGTCAGAACAAGTTTTGGTCAAACAGTATTCTTAAGAAGCTTAATTTATATAGTCTCATAGTAAGCACATGGGATTGGCTTTCCAAGGTTACCAATTACATACACCTGCTCAGTGGGTAACCACATTGCCAGAAAGGTTCCGAAGGAAGGAACCTGACCCTGGTAATCAAAGAGTTTCTTAAAAAGCCTAAAGGGACTTATCCACCACACCCAGCAGCATCTACTTCAACCAGTATCTTTTTTGTAATTAAGAGCCAGTGCAGTATCTCTCTGACTAGTCCTTTGCCCACTAAGGTGACTGTGTGCTATTAGTCACATCCTGCACCCTCTAAGTGACTTTATTTATCTCAATAATCTACAGCATATCAGGAGTTTAAAACATTGTAAAATTGAAGAATCTTTATGAGAGGATTGGAGGAATGGTAAGACAGGAACTGGGTGGAAACAGTAGAACCAGATGAGTAGGATGTTCAAGACTAATCAGAAGCTCTCTGGCACTCTGATGGGTTAAAAATTTAGCACTCTATCTTAGTTTTTTGAATATTTACTGCTGTAACCAAGTAACCACAAAATTTCAGTAGCTTAATGACCATTCATCTTTCTCGATTAGCTGCTAATAGAAGTATCTCTATTCAGTGGGATTAAGAGGGTGAGATTTTTCCATACAGTAATGCAGGACCTTAGGATCCTTCTGTCCTGTGCCCCAACTGCTAACCAGTGTCTTAGAGGCCTCTACATACAGTCAGAAGGTGACAGGAGAAAGTGCAGAAAAAGCTGGCATGAACTCATTCTCATCAGTTCAATGGCACCCTCTATATAAGGTATAGGCAAACCTATTTTCTGTACAGGTAAAGAGTAAATGCTTTAAGCTTTTTTAGCCCATTCATCTCTGTCACAATTACTCATCATTATGATTTTAGTCTGAAAGCAGCCAAAGATAATATGACATGATTGGATGTGGCTGTGTTCCAGTGCAACTCTATTTACGGGCACTGAAATTTGAATTTTATTTAATTTATTTTTATTTAATTTTATATGATCTATTTTAATTTAATAAATTCCCCAGAACATTATTTAAAAATATTTTCCCAACTATTCTAAAATGTAAAATGCTTTCTCTGTCCTTAAGCCTTGTGAGGATAGGTAAGTAGTAGGCTGAACTTAGCCTGTAGCATCAACTTGCTGACTTTCCACCTGGAGACAGATTACCTGGAAGAAGTTACTCCTGTCTCATCAGCTGCCTTTAGTAAATGCTGACTGATAGCTAGTGGTGTTCCCTTAGTCTGTGCCTCTGGCTACTTAATTATCCATACACAACACTTTCTCCCATATAGAATATACGCAATCCCTTCCTAAGAGTCACAGCACACGTTCTCATACAGATACTACATCCAGCTCAAAGTCAAGAGTTTCTGG
Source organism: Bison bison bison (assembly GCF_000754665.1). Classification (NCBI taxonomy): domain Eukaryota; kingdom Metazoa; phylum Chordata; class Mammalia; order Artiodactyla; family Bovidae; genus Bison; species Bison bison. Next base: position 36,844 of record NW_011476383.1, on the reverse strand, counting down.
GTGATATCCAAACCTTCCCATTAGATCTGGATTTTACAGACTCAAAAACAACCCTCACCTTTAATCTAAACAAGTGAATCAAGGACAGGATACTTACACTGAATGTCCCCTCAGAAAGGGAAGGGTGGGAATACATGTGTGAAGTGAAAGTCGCTCAGTCGTGTCCAACTCTTTGTGACCCCATGGACTATACAGTCCATGGAATTCTCCAGGCCAGAATACTGGAGTGGGTAGTCTTTCCCTGCTCCAGGGGATCTACCCAACCCAGGGATTGAGCCCAGGTCTCCCATATTGCAGGCAGATTCTTTACCAACTGATCTATCAGGGAAGTCTGGGAACATATAGCTAGAGGCATGTGTTAAGAGGCAAAGCAGGAAGTTATCCCCTGTGACATCTCTGCCTCACCCTACAGAGAGTTAGTTCTTATATGAGACTGATCTCCTGTCCACAGTGCCTGGATCACCTCTCTGGTCACATCTGAAACGGACTCTGGGCAGCATATGCCCCTCATGGAAGACAGAACACAATGTTTCATGCTGCTGTGAAATTGGGGACCACACAGAAGCACGCTGGCTGTGACAGACCATGCAGAAGCATGGCTGAGAGGAGCTACCCCTTGACCAAGGTCAGGGGCGGCAACAGAGAACGCCAGGCTGTGACAGTGCAGGAGCAGCTGAGAGGAGCTACCCCAGGTCCGAGGTCAGGGCGGTGGCTGAGAGGAGCAACCCCATGTCCAAGGAGCAGCAACTGCATGTGAGTGCAGGAGGGCCAAGAGGAGCTACTCCATGTTCAGGGTCAGGAGGGGCAGCCATGTGGAGACACCCCTTGTCCAAGGTAAGGAACAGCAGCTGTGTTTTGCTGGAGCAGCCGTGAAGAGATTCCTCATGTCCAAGGTAAGAGAAACCCAAGTAAGACTGTAGGTGTTGCCAGGGAACATCAGAGGGCAGACAGACTGAAACCATAATCAGAGAAAACTAGCCAATCTGATCACACTGGCCACAGCCATGTCTAATCCAGAAAACTAAGCCATGCTGTGTGGGGCTACCCAAGACAGACGGGTCATGGTGGAGAGGTCTGATAGAATGTGCTGCACTGGAGAAGGGAATGGCAAACCACTTCAGTATTCTTGCCTTGAGAACCCCATGAACAGTATGAAAATGCAAAGTGATAGGATACTGAAAGAGGTACTCCCCAGGTCGATAGGTGCCCAATATGCTACTGGAGATCATTGGAGAAATAACTCCAGAAAGAATGAAGGGATGAGCCAAAGCAAAAACAATACCCAGTGGTGGATGTGACTGGTGATAGAAACAACATCTGATGCTATAAAGAGCAACATTGCATAGGAATCTGGAATGTTAGGTCCATGAATCAAGGCAAATTGGAAGTGGTTGAACAGGAGATGGCAAGAGTGAATGTCAACATTCTAGGAATCACCGAACTAAAATGGACTGGAATGGGTGAATTTAACTCAGATGACCATTATATCTACTACTGTGGGCAGGAATCCCTTAGGAGAAATGGAGAAGCCATCATGGTCAACAAAAGAGGCTGAAATGCAGTACTTGGATACAATCTCAAAAACGACAGAATGATCTCTGTTCGTTTCCAAGGCAAACCATTCAATATCATGGTAATCCAAGCCTATGCCCCAACCAGTAATGCTGAAGAAGTTGAAGTTGAACGGTTCTATGAAGACCTACAAGACCTTTTAGAACTAACACCCAAAAAAGATGTCCTTTTCATTATAGGGGACTGGAATGCAAAAGCAGGAAGTCAAGAAACACCTGGAATAACAGGCAAATTTGGCCTTAGAGTATGGAATGAAGCAGGGCAAAGGCTAATAGAGTTTTGCCAAGAGAATGCACTGGTCATAGCAAACACCCTGTTCCAACAACACAAGAGAAGACTCTACACATGGACATCACCAGATGGTCAACACCAAAATCAGATTGATTATATTCTTTGCAGCCAAAGATGGAGAAGTTCTATACAGTCAGCAAAACTGCGGCTCAGATCATGAACTTCTTATTGCCAAATTCAGACTTAAATTGAAGAAAGTAGGGAAGACCACTAGACCATTCAGGTATGACCTAAATCAAATCCCTTATGATTATACAATGGAATTGAGAAATGGATTTGATGGACTAGATCTGATAGACAAAGTGCCTGATGAATATGGACAGAGGTTCATGACATTGTACAGTAGACAGTGATAAAGACCATTCCTAAGAAAAAGAAATGCAAAAAAGCAAAATGGCTGTCTGAGGCGGTCTTACAAATATCTGAGAAAAGAAGAGAAGCTAAAGGCAAGGGAGCAAAGGAAAGATATAAGCATCTGAATGCAGAGTTCCGAAGAATAGCAAGGAGAGATAAGAAAGCTTTCCTCAGCGATCAATGCAAAGAAATAGAGGAAAACAACAGAATCGGAAAAACTAGAGATCTCTTCAAGAAAATTAGAGATACCAAGGGAATATTTCATGCAAAGATGGGCTCAATAAAGGACAGAAATGATATGGACCTAACAGAAGAAGAAGATATTAAGAAGAGGTGGCAAGAATACACAGAAAACTGTACAAAAAAGAGCTTCACAACCAAGATAATCACGATGCTGTGATCACTCACCTAGAGCCAGACATCCTGGAATGTGAATCAAGTGGGCCTTAGAAAGCATCACTACAAACAAAGCTAGTGGAGGTGATGGAATTCCAGTTGAGCTATTTCAAATCCTGAAAGATGATGCCGTGAAAGTGCTGCAAACGATATGCCAGCAAATTTGGAAAACTCAGCAGTGGCCACAGGACTGGAAAAGGTCAGTTTTCATTCCAATCCCAAAGAAAGGCAATCCCAAAGAATGCTCAAACTACCGCACAATTGCACTCATGTCACACGCTAGTAAAGTAATGCTCAAAATTCTCTGAGCCAGGCTTCAGCAATACGTGAACCATGAACTTCCAGATGTTCAAGCTGGTTTTAGAAAAGGCAGAGTAACCAGAGATCAAATTGCCAACATATGCTGGGTCATGGAAAACGCAAGAGAGTTCCAGAAAAACATCTATTTCTGCTTTACTGACTATGCCAAATCCTTTGACTTTGACAGTTTATTGTGGATCACAATAAACTGTGGAAAATTCTTAAAGAAAAGGAAATACCAGACCACCTGACCTCCCTCTTGAGAAACCTATATGCAGGTCAGGAAGCAACATTTAGAACTGGACATGGAACAACAGACTGGTTCCAAATAGGAAAAGGAGTACATCAAGGCTGTATATTGTCACCTTGCTTGTTTTACTTATATGCCGAGTACATCATGAGAAACGCTGGGCTGGAAGAAGCACACGCTGGAATCAAGATTGCTGGGAGAAATATCAATAACCTCAGATACGCAGATGACACCACCCTTATGGCAGAAAGTGAAGAGGAACTAAAAAGCCTCTTGATGAAAGTGAAAGAAGAGAGTGAAAATGTTGCCTTAAAAGCTCAACATTCAGAAAACGAAGATCATGGCATCCGGTCCCATCCCTTCATGGGAAATAGATGGGGAAACAGGGGAAACAGTGGAAACAGTGTCAGATTTTACTTTTGGGGTGCTCCAAAATCACTTCAGATGGTGACTGCAGCCATGAAATTAAAAGAAATTAAAATTTTTTAATTAAAAAAATTCGAAGTAAGTGAAATTAAAAGACACTTACTCCTTGGAAGGAAAGTTATGACGAGACTAGATAGCATATTCAAAAGCAGAGACATTACTTTGCCAACAAAGGTCCGTCCAATCAAAGCTATGGTTTTTCCAGTGGTCATGTATGGATGTGAGAGTTGGACTGTGAAGAAAACTGAGCACTGAAGAATTGATGCTTTTGGATTGTGGTTTTGGAGAAGACTCTTGAGCGTCCCTCGTACTGCAAGGAGGTCCAACCAGTCCATCTTAAAGGAGATCAGTCCTGGGTGTTCATTGGAACGACTGATGCTAAAGCTGAAACTCCGATACTTTGGCCACCTCATGCAAAGAGTTGATTCATTTGAAAAACTCTGATGCTGGAAGGGATTGGGGGCAGGAGGAGAAGGGGACAACAGAGGATGAAATGGCTGGATGGCATCACTGACTCGATGGAAGTGAGTCTGGGTAAACTCCAGGAGTTGGTGATGGACAGGGAGGCCTGGCGTGTTGTATTTCATGGGGTCGCAAAGATTCAGACACAACTGAGTGAATGAACTGAACTGAAAGACATGTCATACTTGCAATTTTTTTTTTTTTTAAACAAAGTTTTGGTTTCTTGGAGAAACGTTAACAGTGAGGAAGCACTGCTCTCTTTGCATCTAGTCTGGTCAATGTTAGTGTCAACCTGCAACATTCTCTTTTTGTTCCAATTCTCAAGTTGATATTATTTTTGGTTTTCTTCACCTTTTACATCTTTATCTCTCAACAACAGCTAAGTTGAGGTCCTCTGAACAATATGCTTGAAGCAGATGGAGCATCCTTTGAATTGATCTTTGCTGCATGGCTTAGTTCTTATGTATACAAAATAGATCTTAATGAGCTTATTAAACGTATTGGCATTATATATTCTGTGTTGCTCTCGGCATAATTATTCTTAATTCTTGTTTGGGGAGGGATTCTATGTGTTGTTCTTGGCAGTATATATTCATAATTCTTTTGGGGGATGCAGTTCTAGAAATAGTCAACTTTTCTAAACTCTAGAACTTTCAATCATATGTTAGATCTTTAAAGTTCTCTTTACCTAGAAAATGACAAATGCATTTCCTGAACATTACAGGCCAGAGGTCAATTCATATCTATGAATGAGAACTAGCTTTGTACATCAAACAGATGCAAGAAATTGGGTTGTGGGTGAGGGAGGGGATTGGGAAAATGTGTTTTTGGCTGTGTAACTATTTCTGAGGGGCACTTCTCTTTTATAGAGGGGGTCATGAACTGTTCTGTTGCAATGTGGTAGTGAATTTTAACTCTTATTCTGAAGGTTATGGTAAGCATTTAGACTACTGGCTTCAATTAAAACCAAACGTAGAAAATGAAAATATATCTAAAGGGTAGTGCAGTATACTGAAGCCCAAAGGCCCTAAGATATATGTAGCTCACAAGCTCATCACTGTTTTGAACATAGGAGACAGTTTTTTCAGAGCTATCATTAATCATGAACACTACCATGGGAATTATCATTCCAAAATAAACAAGACTTCTATTTTTCATAATTTTAAAGCTTGTTATATATACCAGGCCCTGAAATAGTAACATTTGAAAAAAAATAATATTAAATTATACCAGATATAATTATATTTGTATAAATAAAAGCTATATATATCCACTTTATTGAAAAACTAAAAGTTTCTTTTTCCTTAACATTTCATTTCCTAAGTATTAAAATATACTTTAAAATACAAATATTGATACATTTTAATTGTCAAGGAAAGTATACAATGCACAAAGATTTGAATGAGGTAGAAATAGAATTTTGAAAAGTTTCTACAATGTAGGAAAATGAAAATATATTTAGATAAAAGATTTTAGGCAAAATGAAAAAGCTAAATTGGAATTGATATGAACCCAATTTATAGTTTAACACAACCTAAACATTTCTTGTTTGTACTCTTCTCTTAAAAATCTTTGCATTCACTTCTTCTTATTTACTTTATTGTACTCTTTTTCATTTTGCCCCGGAAAAACTAGATAGATAGAAAAATAAAGGTAGCA
>NW_011476383.1:24290-31034 GCF_000754665.1 Bison bison bison | reverse complement strand
TGAACTTCTTATGGAAATTGCTATTCTTCTTAGATGACTATTATCCTATTTGATTGCAATTGTGGTCAAATAAACATATGTGAAGATGGCCAATCATATCATAATAGTTACCAAAATGGAGCCTTTCCCATGTCTAGTAGTGCTAAGTGCATTACTGCTATACAATGTCATTTTGTCTTCATGTCAGCCATTATTACTGTTCTTATTTTAAAGATAAGGACACTGAAATTCAGAGGTTCTTTCACCAAGATTATGTCTATAGGAAGCAAGACAGCTGAATCTGAAATTTGATACAGATCTGACTTTGACTCTCTGCCACAGAAATGCAACTTGAATCACAGTCATGTTTCACAAAACCAGCTAATTAACTAGCGGCTAAAAGTTTCTCTAGTCCTCATCTGAGTAACACAGCAGAGTCAATCCTTCTGGAACTGTCACATATCAACCATGTTTTGTGATCAAATCTGTGAAATAAGAACAAAAACATTTTCCATTCCTTTTATGGAAAGATTTACCTTCATTTGATAAATATTATGATAGACCATTTAATTCGCCTAAGGTATAGTGCAGAAGTAAAAAAAAAAAAATGGCATTATGAAAGTCAATTGTTCTTCTTAATATGATAGAAAAAATTAATTGAGTTTCTAGAGTGTGAAGGATTAAGGATTCCTAGAATTATAAGATGAGCATAGGCTCTGGGGAGGGAACACTGGTACTGAGGCTCAGAGGGATCTTAATACTTGAGGTTGGAATGGTCATGGGGTTTCTGAAAACAAAGATGGATAATATTCAATGTTCCTTATTTTTCCCTTGTTTTGCTGTTCTCTGAAATACTTGACCCCTTTTCCTAACTTTCATCACCTGAGGTTTCCAGGTGTTCCCTGGAAAAATCTAAGAAAAAAGGATTATGTTGAGTCTTAATTTGAGAAAGAACAAAGGAGAAAGGACAACTATATTGAAAACAGTAGCTAATAATAAGTGCTTCCTAGGTATTTGGCACCATTTTAGGAATTGTTTTTAAATGTACAGTTAACCATGCATCTTGTCACTGTCATTATAAGTAAAGGAAGCACTAAATTACACAGATGATATCATGCAACACCAACTAATTTATGGTTCCCTAGTCACTGTTCTCACCTTACCACTGGATTGCTCTGCACCTTAGAATCAGAGAGAATATAAATAGAGAGAGTGTGACAAAAACTGTGCATTTAAATATTAAATTCCCTAGTGACCATTGGGAGAACAGAGCTTATACATACGTGGGGATCAAGTCAATTTTAGATACATTAAAGGAAATTGTGATTTCACAATGGTCACTCCATTTCTGATTTGAGGAGTTTCCAAGTAATGCAAATATTTGCAAAAATATACAATCAGGTATCTTAGCTGTTAATAAAGCCTAGATTGTTAAAGACATTAATTATGCACTTACAAGCTCTATTCTAATGTAGCTTTAGACACAACTGCCTGTCTAGTCATTGGATAACTCATGTACCTATGTACTCTTAAAAAAATTCTGTTCAAAAAGATTAAAACTATTTTGCCATTCTCAAACCAAAAGAATCCTGAAATATATGATCACACCTATTATGGTATTCTAGAGTAGAAATCATTTAAACATATTGTGAAGGAAACTACACATACCAAAATATCACAAAAGAATAGAAATGATAAAAGTTTCACTTATAGATATACTAACTGTGCATTTTCAAAATTTCATTTATTATTAAGACTGCTGGGTTTATCTAGTTTGGATTTGTAGTGTCCAGAAATTAAAAAAGAAACTTATTTCCAAGTATATATACATGTATCCTTTTATTGCAAAACTTGTCAGATATATACAAAATTAAAAATAAAAACAAAAAGAAATATTTGATAAATTGGAGGAAGTATAGCTATATGAAAAATATTTTTTCCAAGTGTGCAGTAGATTGTCTTTGCATTTTCCTTGTAGAACTTTACAAATTGATTAAAATACAGCTAAAGCATTTTCCATAGTATGATTTCAAAATGTGATGCTGGAGGAAATTCTTGAGAGTCCTTTAGACAGCAAGGATATCAACTCAGTCATTCCTAAAGGAAAACAATCCTGAATATTCATTGGAAGGGCTGATTCTGAAATTGAAGCTCCAATACTTTGGCCACCTGATGCAAAGAGCCAACTCGTTGGAAAAGACCCTGATGTTAGGAAAGATTGAGGGCAGGAGGAGAAAGGGGTGACAGAGGATGAGATGTTTGGATGGCATCACTGACCCATTGTTCATGATTTTGGGCAAACTCTGGGAGATAGTGAAGGACAGGGAAGCCTGGTGTGCTGCAGTCCATGGATTTGCAAAGAGTCAAACATGACTGAACAATTGAACAACTGAACAACAACCCATAAAGAAGGCTGAGCACCAAAGAATTGATGCCTTTAAATTTTGGTGCTGGAAAAGACTTGAGAGTCTCTTGTATGGCAAGGAGATCAAATAAGTCAATCCTAAAGGAAACCAATCCTGAATATTCATTGGAGGGACTAATGCTGAAGCTGAAACTCTAATATTTTGGCTACCTGATGTGAAGAGCTGAGTCATTGCAAAATACCATGATGATGGGAAAGGTTGAAAGCAAAAGGAGAAGAAGGAGGCAGAGGATTGGGTGGTTAGATAGCATCACTGACTCAATGAACATGAATCTGAGCAAACTTTGGCAGATAGTGAAGGACAGGGGAGCCTGGTGTACTGCAGTCCATGTGGTTGTGAAGAGTCAGAGTCCCTATCAAATAATCAGTGGCATTTTTCACAAGCTAGAACAAAAATGTAAAATGTGAATGGGAACACAAAAGACATCAAATAACCAAAATAATATTGAGAAAGAAGAATAGAGTTAGAAGAATCACAATTCCTGATTTCAGACTTCCCTATACTACCAAGCTACAGGAATCAAAATAGTATGGTACTGACACAAGAACAGAAATATAGAACAATGGAACAGGACATAAGTAGAGTCACATCCTTACAGTCAATCATCAACAAAGGAGGCAAGAATGTACAATCGAGAAAAGGCAGTCACTTCAATAACTGGTCATGGTAAACCTGCAGCTACATGTAGAAAAATGAAATTAGAACATTCTCTAACACCACAGTCAAAAAAAAAAAAAAAAACCTAGATGTAGATCTGAGTGAAGTTAAGTCAGACAAAGAAAGACAGATATATGCAATGTCTTGTATGTGGAATCTACAAAAAAAGGCACAAATGAACTTATTTACAAAACAACAGTCACAGATGTGGGAAAACAACAACAACAACAACTTACAATTACCAGGTAATAAGTTGGTGGGGAAAGGTAAATTGGGAGATTGGAATTGACGTATACACACTACTATATATAAAATAGCTAAAAAGAACCTACTGTATAACAGAGGAATTCTATTAAATATCCTGTAATGTCTTGTATTGGAATAGAATCTAAGAAAAGTGTAGATATATGTATATGTAGAGCTGATTCACTTTGCTATACACATGAAACTAACACAACTAAATCAACTATACTTCAATAAAATAATTTTTTAAAAGTTCTAAGTGTAAGACTGGATACTATAAAAGTATTTGAGGGAAACATAGGCAGAACACATTTTGCTATAAATTGAAGCAGTATTTTTTAAACCTTTTAAATCAGGAGTTTGGAGTAAACATACAAGCTACCATATACAATCTACTGTTTACCTATTGTATAGCACAAGGAACTATATTCAGTAGCTCTTAGTAACTTTTAATGAAAAAGAATCTGAAAAGAATATTATATACATATATATTTGCATGCTTGCTAAGGTGCTTCAGTCATGTCTGACTGTTTGCAACCCTATGAACTGTAGCCTGGCAGGCTCATCTGTCCATGAGATTTTTCCAAGCAAGAATACTGGAGTGGATTGTCATCTCCTGCTTCGGAGTATCTTCCCCACCCAGAGACTTAACCCATGTCTCCTGCGTTGCAGGTGGATCCTTTATCATTCAGTCACTGGAGAAACACATAACATATATTCAAATATATGCAATTATATAAAATGTATTTATATATACAATATATAAATATGTAATTTTATATTTACATAAGCATCTGATTTATATAAATTTTATATATTACATATAATTATAGATATACACAAATATATATGATTATATATGTTATATTAATTATATACATTTTATTTTATATAAATTTAAATATATGTTAAATTCTATATTAAATTATATATTTTAGTTGTATAAATTATGTCGAATCATATATATATATATATATACACACTTTGTCTATATATTATATAAGTACATATAATTATGGGCTTCCCTGGTGACTCAGAGGGTAAAGTGTCCGCCTACAATACGGGAGATCCAGGTTCGATCCCCAGGTTGGAAAGATCTGCTGGAGAAGGAAATGGCAACCCACTACAGAACTCTTGCCTGGAAAATTCCATGGATGGTAGGCTACAGTCCATGAGGTTGCAAAGAGTCAGACACAGCTGAATGACTGAACTGACTGACTGATGTATAATTATATATATTGAATATATATGTATGTATATATTTATATGTATTCTTTTTCAGTTACTTTTCCATTATAGGTCATTGAAAGATACTGAATATAGATCACTTCATATATATAAATTATATAGAATTATATACATAGTAAATATTTACTAATATATATTATTTACTATAACTATATAAATAATAAATATAAATAACTATGTTTACTTATGTTATATATTATATAGATATAAAATTATATATTTGCATATAATATATGAAATAAATTATATATGTATTTGTAAGTAAGTAAAGTTGCTCAGTCGTGTCCAACTCTTTGCGACCCCATGGACTATAGCCCACCAGCCTTCTCCGTCCATGGGATTTTCCAGGCAAGAATACTGGAGTGGGTTGCCATATGTTATACATGGATGTGTATATATATATATAGTTTTTCAGATTCTTTTTCATTATAAATTGTTAAAAGGTTTTGAATATAGGTCCCTGTGCTATACAGTAGGTTCTTGTTTATCTATTTTATATATAGTAGCTTCTATACGTTAATCCCAAACTCCTAATTTAATACATTCAAAGATATATTGTTGCAACTTATATCAAAGTGTGTTCTGCTTATGTTTTCCTCTAGGAGTTTCATAGTATTCAGTCTAACACTTAAATCTGTCTTTAAATATTGTTATAGGAGTACAGTTGATTTACAATGTTGTGTTAATTTCAGGTATATAGCAAAATGAATATTATATATATAATATGTATACACTATTTACTCAAGAGTTAATGTACAAAATGATGACTATAGTTAATAATACCATAGATTTCAGGTGCTCCTTTTGAAGTTTATTATTTTGATTTCTAATGAAAACTACATATTTTAAAAGTACAAATGATTTTATAAATATATACATAGTAAAACGTTTATTATAGTCATGCTAACTAACACACTCATTTCCTCACATTATTACCACAGCTTTTATGGTGAGAACACCTGAAATCTACTTCAGATTTCCAGTGTTCAGTGCAGTATTATTAACCTTAGTCATTTGTTATCAAATGACATTATAGATATTAAAATTATCTTAATCCTACTCTGATCACCATGGGAATCAGCAACTCGTGACACACTTTAGCTCTTTGAAACCATTAAACTAAGCTGATGGTCATGAAAGGCAGTCAAGTGAGGACAGACATATTCAAAACCTAATGCGATAAACTCAGCTTGACATGACAAGCTTTCTTCTCTTCAGACCCAGATGTATAAATACATAGTTAATACTAATTCTCAATTTCAACACTTCTCTATGATCTAGTCTTTAAAATTATAATCATATCTCTAGGAAACCATGAGTGCTGCAAATCATAGCACACTTTGGTAAGAGAAGTATGGGACAATCTAAAATACTAGAACAGGGTATTTTCTATGACCAGTGTGTTCTCTTGGCAAAACTCTACTAGTTTACCTTATTTCATTCTGTATTCCAAGGCCAAATTTGCCTGTTATTCCAGGTGTTTCTTGACTTCCTAAGTTTGCTCTCCAGTCCCCTATAATGAAAAGGACATCTTTTTTGGGTGTTAGTTATAAAAGGTCTTGGAGGTCTTCATAGAACCGTTCAACTTCAGCTTCTTCAGTGTTACTGGTTGGGGCATAGGCTTGGATTACCGTGATACTGAATGGTTTGCCTTGGAAACGAACAGAGATCATTCTGTCGTTTTTGAGATTGCATCCAAGTACTGCATTTTGGACTCTTTTGTTGACCATGATGGCTACTCCATTTCTCCTAAGGAATTCCTGCCCACAATAGTAGATATAATGGTCATCTGAGTTAAATTCACCCATTCCAGTCCATTTTACTTCACTGATTCCTAGAATGTTGACGTTCATTCTTGCAATCTCCTGTTCGACTACTTCCAATTTTCCTTGATTCACGGACCTGACATTCCAGGTTCCTATGCAATATTGCTCTTTACAGCATTGGACCTTGCTTCTATCACCAGTCTCATCCACCACTGGGTATTGTTTTTGCTTTGGCTCCTTCCCTTCATTCTCTCTGGAGTTATTTCTCCACTGATCTCTAGTAGCATATTGGGCACCTACCAACCTGGGGAGTACCTCTTTCAGTATCCTATAATTTTGCATTTTCATACTATTAATGGGGTTCTCAAGGCAAGAATAGTGAAGTGGTTTGCCACTGCCTTCTCCAGTGGACCACATTCTTGCAG
>NW_011476383.1:21043-23004 GCF_000754665.1 Bison bison bison | reverse complement strand
ACTCATCAGAGAAATGCAAATCAAAACCACTATGAGGTACCATTTCACGCCAGTCAGAATGGCTGCAATCCAAAAGTCTACAAGCAATAAATGCTGGAGAGGGTGTGGAGAAAAGGGAACCCTCTTACACTGTTGGTGGGAACGCAAACTAGTATAGCCACTATGGAGAACAGTGTGGAGATTCATCAAAAAACTGGAAATAGAACTGTCATACAATCCAGCAATCCCACAGCTGGGCATACACTCTGAGGAAACCAGAATTGAAAGAGACATGTGTACCTCAATGTTCATTGCAGCACTGTGTCTAATAGCCAGGACATGGAAGCAACCTAGATGTCCGTAAGCAGATGAATGGTTAAGAAAGCTGTGGTACATGTACACAATGGAGTATTACTCAGTCATTAAAAAGAATACATTTGAATCAGTTCTAATGAGGTGGATGAGACTGGAGCCTATTATACAGAGTGAAGTAAGCCAGAAAGAAAAACACTAACACAGTATACTAACGCATATATATGGAATTTAGAAATATGGTAACAATAACCCTGTATACAAGACAGCAAAAGAGACACTGTTGTATAGAATAGTCTTTTGGACTCTGTGGGAGAGGGAGAGGGTGGGATGATTTGGGAGAATGGCATTGAAACATGCATAATATCATATATGAAACGAGTTGCCAGTCCAGGTTTTATGCATGATACTGGGTGCTTGGGGCTGGGGCACTGGGACGACCCAGAGGGATGGTACAGGGAAGGCGGAGGGAGGAGGGTTCAGGATAAGGAACACATATATACCTGTGGCAGATTCATGTTGATATATGGCAAAACAAATACAATATGGTAAAGTTATAAAATTAAATTAAATTAAAAAAAAATAAGAAAGCATCACTACGAACAAAGCTAGTGGAGATGATGGAATTCCAGTTGAGCTATTTCAAATCCTGAAAGATGATGCTGTGTAAGTGCTGTACTCAATAAGCCAGCAAATTTGAAAAACTCAGCAGTGGCTACAGGACTGGAAAAGGTCAGTTTTCATTCCAATCCCAAGAAAGGCAATGCCAAAGAATGCTCAAACTACTTCAAAATTGCATTCATTTCACACGCTAGTAAAGTAATGCTCAAAATTCTCCAAGCCAGGCTTCAGCAATACATGAACCATGAACTTGCAGATGTTCAAGCTGGTTTTAGAAAAGGCAGAAGAACCAGATATCAAATTGCCAACATCTGCTGGATCATGGAACATGCAAGAGAGTTCCAGAAAAACATCTATTTCTGCTTTGCTGACTATGCGAAAGCCTTTGACTTTGACAGTTTATTGTGGATCACGATAAACTGTGGGAAATTCTGAAAAAAATGGGAATACCAGACCACCTGACCTCCCTCTTGAGAAACCGATATGCAGGTTAGGAAGCAACAGTTAGAACTAGACATGGAACAACAGACTGTTTCCAAATAGGAAAAGGAGCACATCAAGGGTGTATATTGTCACCCTGCTTATTTAACATACAGGCAGAGTACATCATGAGAAACACTGGGCTGGAAGAAGCACAAGCTGGAATCAAGATATTGCCGGGAGAAATATCAATAACCTCAGATATGAAGATGACACCACCCTTATGGTAGAAAGTGAAGAGGAACTCAAAAGCCTCTTGATAAAAGTGAAAGTGGAGAGTGAAAAAGTTGGCTTAAAGCTCAACATTCAGAAAACGAAGATCATGGCATCTGGTCCCATCCCTTCATGGGAAATAGATGGGGAAACAGTGGAAACAGTGTCAGACTTTATTTTTCTGGGCTCCAAAATCACTGCAGATGGTGACTGCAGCCATGAAATTAAAATATGCTTACTCCTTGGAAGGAAAGTTATGACCAACCTAGATAGCATATTGAAAAGCAGAGACATTACTTTGCCAACAAAGGCCCATCTAGTCAAGGCTATGGTTTTTCCAGTGGTCATGTATGGAT
>NW_011476383.1:18982-20943 GCF_000754665.1 Bison bison bison | reverse complement strand
AGCTGAGCTCCAAAGAATTGATCCTTTTGAACTGTGGTGTTGGAGAAGACTCTTGAGCATCCCTTGGACTGCAAGGAGATCCAACCAGTTCATTCTAAAGTAGATCAGTCCTAGGTGTTCTTTGGAAGGAATGATGCTAAACCTGAAACTCCAGTACCTTGGCCACCTGATGCGAAGAGTTGACTCACTGGAAAAGACTCTGATGCTGGGAGGAATTGGGGGCAGGAGGAAAAGGGGACGACAGAGGATGAGATGGATTTATGGTATCACTGACTTGATGGACATGAATTTGACTGAACTCTGGGAGTTGCCAATTGACAGTGAGGCCTGACGTGTTGCAATTCAGTGCCACAAAAGTCAGACATGACTGAGTGACTGAACTAAACTGAATAGAAAACATCTCTCTTCTGGATCATCCCAATTTACATGTAAATATGCCTTAATAGACTTGAATTACTGTAATATTGAATGGTTTGCCTTGAAAACGAACAGAGATCATTCTGTCTTTTTTAAGATGGCATCCAAGTACTGCATTTCGGGCTCTTTTGTTGACCATGATGGCTACTCCATTTCTTCTGAGGGATTCCTGCCCGCAGTAGTAGATATAATGGTCATCTGAGTTAAATTCATCCATTCCAGTTCATTTTAGTTCGCTGATTCCTAGAATGTCGACATTCACTCTTGCCATCTCTTGTTTGACCACTTCCATTTTGCCTTGATTCATGGACCTAACATTTCAGGTTCCTATGCAATATTGCTCTTTACAGCACTGGACCTTGCTTCTATATCCAGTCACATCCACAGCTGGGTATTCTTTTTGCTTTGGCTCCAACCCTTCATTCTTTCTGGAGTTATTTCTCCATTGGGCACCTACTGACCTGAGAAGTTCCTCTTTCAGTATCCTATCATTTTGCCTTTTCATGCTGTTCATGGGGTTTTCAAGGCAAGAATACTGAAGTGATATGCCATTCCCTTCTCCAGTGGACCACGTTTTGCCAGATCTCTCCACCATGACCTGCCCGTCTTGGGTTGCCCCATAGGTATGGCTTAGTTTCATTGAGTTAGGCAAGGCTGTAGTCCTACTGTGATTAGATTGACTAGTTTTCTGTGAGTATGGTTTCAGTGTGTCTGGCGTCTGATGCCCTCTTGCAACACCTACCATCTTACTTGGGTTTCTCTTACCTTGCGCGTGGGGTATCTCTTCACAGCTGCTCTAGCAAAGCAGGCCGCTGCTCCTTATCTTGGACGAGGGCTATCTCCTCACTGCTGCCCTTCCTGACCTTCAATGTGGGATAGCTCCTCTAGGCCCTCCTGCACTCATGCAGCCACGGCTCCTTGGACATGGGGTTGGACCTCCCGGCCGTTGCCCATGGCCTCGGATGCGGGGTAGCTCCTCTCGTCGCCGCCCATGACCTTGGACGCAGGGTAGCTCCTCTCAGCCGTTCCTGTGCCGTCACAGTCCAGAACTCTGGGCCGCTGCCCCTGACCACAGATGTGGGGTAGCTCCTCTTGGCCACTACCCTTCGGGCATGGGGTCCTCCCGGGTTCTGCCCCTGACCTCGGATGTGGGGTGGCTCCTCTCAGCCATGCTTAGTGTGCTGGTCACTGAAGAAGCTGAAGTTGAACGGTTCTATGAAGACCTACAAGACCTTTTAGAACTAACACCCAAAAAAGATGTCCTTTTCATTAAGGGTACTGGAATGCAAAAGCAGGAAGTCAAGAAACACCTGCAGTAACAGGCAAATTTGGCCTTGAAATACAGAATGAAGCAGGGCAAAGACTAATAGAGTTTTGCCAAGAGAATGCACTGGTCATAGCAAACTCTCTCTTCCAACAACACAAGAGAAGACTCTATACATGGACATCACCAGATGGTCAACACCAAAATCAGCTTGATTATATTCTTTGCAGCCAAAGATGGAGAAGCTCTATACAGTCAACAAAAATAAGACCAGGAGCTG
>NW_011476383.1:17536-18063 GCF_000754665.1 Bison bison bison | reverse complement strand
CAAAGATGGGCTCAACAAAGGACAGAAATGGTATGGACCTAAGAGAAGCAGAAGATATTAAGAAGAGGTAGCAAGAATACACAGAAGAACTGTACAAAAAACATCTTCACGACCCAGATAATCACGATGGTGTGATCACTGACCTAGAGCCAGACATCCTGGAATGTGAAGTCAAGTGGGCCTTAGAAAGCATCACTACAAACAAAGCTAGTGGAGATGATGAAATTCCAGTTGAGCTATTTCAAATCCTGAAAGATGATGCTGTGAAAGTGCTTCACTCAATACGTCAGCAAATTTGGAAAACTCAGCAGTGGCCACAGGACTGGAAAATGTCAGTTTTCATTCCAATCCCAAAGAAAGGCAATACCAAAGAATGCTCAAACTACCACACAATTGCACTCATCTCACACACTAGTAGAGTAACGCTCAAAATTCTCCAAGCCAGGCTTCAACAATATGTGAACCATGAACTTCCAGATGTTCAAACTGGTTTTAGAAAAAGCAGAGGAACCAGAGACCAAATTGCC
>NW_011476383.1:7854-17181 GCF_000754665.1 Bison bison bison | reverse complement strand
TCCATTCTGAAGGAGATCAGCCCTGGGGTTTCTTTGGAAGGAATGATGCTAAAGCTGAAACTCCAGTACTTTGGCCACCTCATGTGAAAAGTTGACTCATTGGAAAAGACTCTGATGCTGGGAGGGATTGGGGGCAGGAGGAGAAGAGGATGGCAGAGGATGAGATGGCTGGATGGCATCACTGACTTGATGGACGTGAGTCCCAGTGAATTCCTGGAGTTGGTGATGGACAGGGAGGCCTGGCGTGCTGCAATTCATGGGCTCACCAAGAGTCGGACACGACTGAGCGACTGAACTGAACTGATGCCCTAATATAGGAGAAGGCAATGGCGACCCAATCCAGTGTTCTTGCCTGTAGAATCCCAGGGACAGCGGAGCCTAATGGGCTCCCGTCTATAGTGTCACACAGAGTCGGACACGTCTGTAGGGACTTAGCAGCATGCCTTAAAATAAATACAAAGCAAGTCCTTTCTGGATCCCCCTTGCCTCTATTGAACGAGCACAGTGATATCTAGCATGGCTTTTCATTCGAACTCCTCTACTCTGAATAATTATTAACAAGTTTTTTAACCTTTCAGTATATTGGCTTCTTTATCTGTTAAATGAAAAGGGTAATAATATAAATAATAATAATAGAAAATAACATATTTTCTATAGTCATTATGGAACTCTAATGTTAATACATATAAGATATATTTTTTTTAATTTTATTTTATTTTTAAACTTTACATATTTGTCCCTTAATGTTCAGTACATGTTAGCTGGTATCATTATCATGTAGCCATTTAAAAGCAAATGTTGACAAATCCTGCCATTCTCACAATCTTTATTGTTTTTTGACATTGCTTCTCTCCCCACGACTCCATGCAACACTTGTCTGATCCACCATCATGTTTAAATTGATGCTTGTCCTCATCCTGCTCTGTACTTTTCTTGATGTTTGCACATAGTAAATTCATTATAAGTATGTTGACTTATTAAGTGGATGTATGTTTTAATAATTTTAAATAAAATAAATAAAAAAAAAGAATTAAAAAAAAGAAGATTAAAAAAAAATTACCCATGATGGAAAAAAAAAAATCAACACACACTTACTTGTAACAGTCTGAATTATTGTGTCCCCACAAAATGCATATGCTGAACTTTTAGTGCCCTATATGATGGTATTAGGAGGTAGAACATTTTGGAGGTTCTTAGGTCATAAATACCATGGGTGGAGGAGCTGGTAGGCAACAGTCCATGGGATCGCAAAGAGTTGGACATGACTGAGCAATTTCACTTCACTTAGGTCATAAAGGTGGGGCCCTCACGAATGGAATAGGTGCCTTTATAAGATACTCTGTATGCCTCCTGGTCCCTTCAGCCATATAAGGATACAATGAGTGACTTGTGACCGGGAAGAGGCTGTTACACGATCATGCTGGCACACTGATCTTGGTCCTTCAGCCATTGAAAGCTTGAGAAATACATTTCTGGTGTTTATAAGCTAGTCAGTCTCTGTTATTTTATTGCTGTGGTGCAAATGGACTAAGAAAATTGGTGCTAAGAAGAGGGAGTGCTGCTACAAAAAAAAAAGTATGTAAAAATGTGCAGGTGTCTTTGACCTTGGTAATGGGTAAATGCTGGGTGAGTTTTCAGCAGTATCCTAGGAGAAGCCTACACTGCTGAGGAGAGACCATCAAAAACCATTCTTGACTCAAGAGAAGACGATGTCTATAGAAGGAGCCTCAGTCTTCTCAGAGGACACCAAATGGTTGGAAATAAGACTTCAGCAGAAGGAAGAATCGTAAAGACCATTATGAATGAAGTCTGATGGAAATGAGGAACAGGATGGTGGAGGAAATGCCACCCTTCCTATAAACTGGCAAAGAATTTGGTTGAATTGTGTTTGTGTCTTAATGTTGGTGAGAAACAAAATTGAATATTTGGCTGAAACTCTTTTTTCTTTATATTGTACTTATTTATTTAATAGACTTGCATATATTTAAGGTGTACAACATGATAATTTGATTATGTATACATGGTTTAATGATTACCAGTCGAGCTAATTAACATAGGTGACACTATTTCTAAGCAAAATGCTGAGGATGTGGCTTGTCTTCTCTTCAGTGATTACAATAAAGTGAGAGAAGACAAAAATTATTTAAAGATGGTATTGTTAAACAAAAAGGAAGCATAATTTTAAAATTTGGAAAATTCTCAGCCTTTTATTGCAAAAAATAAGAAAGTATATTTGGAAGAAAACACTAACAGTGTGACCAGGGGATCCTTTGATAAACAATAGTCTGACTTAAGTCTGACATTCATCATCAACCTCAGCAGAAAAGAAGTCAATGTGAACCCAAGGAGAAGGAGATGGGAAGAAAGGAAAACAAGTGTCAGACTTCTTAGATTTTACATGATGGGGTCACAGTTACTGACTGTGAACAAGCTCTGTTCTTCAAGACAGAGAAGGAGGACCCCAAAGAGGATTCAGAGATCATCAGAGCAGCCTCCTCAGTTTTAAAAGGGTGGTGGTCACTGGGTTTCAGCAGTTCTGGAGACACTGTCTCCCACACCAAAGCCTGGGGGAGTGCTGCTTATAGCCTGTAGGGTCAAGACCATGACCAGCAAGGCACAGGGTTCTGGCTACCCCCACCCAGATTTTGCAGGATGGGTTGCTGGAACTGTGAGTGTGCAACCTGAGATGGCTGGAGCACCCGCCTGTGAGGGTGACCTGCAGGCAGACAGCTCCAGCTCTGTCAAGCTGCCCATTTGGCTGTGCCTGGAAAACCACATGGGGATATGTCCCTGTAGATCTTAAGGTTTAGAACTTGCTTGTTACTTGCTTGCTAGTTACTGTTTTTCTTTGTTTGCACCCTATGTTAACTGTCCTATGCCTATCTCACATATATTTTGGGAATGGATCACATGTTTGATTTCACAGATTCACAGCTGAAGAGCAATTTCCTCAGGGTGAATTGTCTTACTGGCATTTTTTAAACAAATATTTAAATGAGACTTTGCATTTAGGCTTTTAAATTGATGACAGAACAAAAGAATTTTGGGGCTATTGCAATGGATTGAGTGTATTTTGCATGCAGCAAGAACATGAGTTGGGGGAAGGCAGATTGAATGCCTTCGGGGGTTTTTTACCCCCGATTCATATGTTGAAATTTGTATGCCCAATGTGATCATATTAGGAAGTGGGGGCTTTGAGAGGGTAGAAAACTCATATATGGGATTAGTAATCTTATAAAAAAGACCCTACAGAATTCCCTAGACTTTTCTGCCCTATGGGAATACAGGAAGTCTGTGACTCAGAAGAAGGCCCTCGCCTGACCACGCTAGCACCTTCATCTCATAATTCAAGAATCCAGAGCTATGAGAAATAAATTTCTGTTGTTTATAAGCTACCCTGGCTGTGTCATTTTGCTATAGCAGCTTTAACAGTCTAAGACCACTTGTTTGCTCACATTTTTAAGCTCCTGTTCTTACACCTGGATGCAAGAAAAGAAAACAAAGTCATAACTATAAGAACAAATATTGATTTTGTCTTTTGAGAAAACATCATTTTATTGTTAATTCTCTCCAAAACTCTTAATATCAACTAATTACATCATGCTGTCTGATGGTTTTGGCTTAGACCCAACATAAAAATTTCCCTAAAATTTATTCTACAACTAGGTACTTAGAGGTAGATTCACTAGAAACTGTGGTATGATCTGTAGACAGATGACTGAACAAGACATATCTCTTCCCTAAAGGGGTTTGTAGTGTCAGCCAGAGGATAAATATGCAAAACAATATTTATAATGGGACATGAGCAGGTGTTTCATGAAGATATGGACTGCTTTATTCCTGGAACACAATCTTAGAATAGATGTTATATAATATTGTAGTAGTATATACAGGGCAATAGTCTATAAAACTCAGTTGGAAATGGGAAAACTTATGAGCTTTTAAGTCCAAATGCCCTGGGACTTAAGCTACATACTTCATCTGAGTCCTGTGACAATCCTGTGAGCTCTGTGCCTTTTAAATATTTTGTCTAATTAAGTTTCCTTTTCCCTATAATTACCTGTACATCTCCTAGATTAGGCATTTGAAAATCCTGCATGAAAGGTAATATTATCAGTTTAAAGGATCTTCCTATGATGTGGCTGAAACAGATCTGGTAAGATTTCAAGGGCCTTAAGAAAACCTCAAATACAAACAAAAGCTTTTCTTTTCTGGCTTGTTAATACCAGAAATCCCCTGCTCTGATGTTTATTCTCCTGGATGAAGACTTTCAGCTTACTGAAGTGTAAATACCCCAGGAGAGAAACATATTAAATTATCAAGCATTTAAAAGTTTGCTATAATTGCTTTCATCAGACCCTTTCTAGAGAGCCTGAATTAATGGGTAGGAATTCATAAAGTGCAGGAAAATTGGGTTTCAAGACATGGGAAGAAGGAAGGGGAGAAGACAGACAGAGGATACCCAGCAATGCCAGCTGGGAGGCTGGCTCCACCACCGGGGGCTGCTGTTGTCTCTGATCCAGCTTTTCTAGTCTGGTGGGATGGGGTAACATCTGTGCTGGGGCTGTCAGAGTCCCACAGGTGCAGAAATCTAGTTTATTAGTAGTCGATTTGTAAATACAGAGAAAAGCAACTGGTACTTCGAGCCCCAGAGATCAGCAGCAGTAATGAAATCAGCAAAGACCTGCCTGAACACTGTTTTTATTGATGGCACAGGGCAGCCATTCAAAACAGCTAAAAAAAAAAAAAGCACAAAATGCTTACCAAAAACCTTCCAAAAAATTCAGTTCAGTTTATCTTATGAGGATTGTTTAATATGTCTAAAAAAAAAAATTAGTCCAATATACACAGTACTAGATGTACAGTCGGAGAAGGCAATGGCACCCCACTCCAGTACTCTTGCCTGGAGAATCCCATGGGCAGGGGAGCCTGGTAGGCTGCAGTCTATGGGATCGCTAAGAGTCGGGCACTACTGAGCAACTTCACTTTCACTTTTCACTTTCATGCATTGGAGAGGGAAATGGCAACCCACTCCAGTGTTCTTGCCTGGAGAATCCCAGAGATGGGGGAGCCTGGTGGGCTGCCGTCTATGGGGTCGCACAGAGTCGGACACAACTGAAGCGACTTAACAGCAGCAGCAGCAGATGTACAGTAGCAATATCCTGATTTATCTGAGCAAATTTTGGCAGGAATAGAAGAAAATGGCTTTCATGTCAGACATAAACAAGCATATTCTTTGCTGAAAAATATAAATTAAATCACCATTTTACAGGTTGGGTATCAAGATGGTGGAGGAGTAGGAAGCAGAGTTTATCTTCCTCAACAGAAACATTGAAAACACATTTACAAGTGGAACAATTCACACAGAATGGCTACTGAGCACTATCAGACACCCCAAAAGACAATAAAACATTCACATAACTGGGTATGGCAAAAGAAGAAAAAAAAAAAGGAAGGAATGAAGACAGGGCTTGTGCCCTGGGGAAGGCAGGTTCACACACCTTGGGAGAAATTAGACTGGATGAAGGTAGAGTTCTGTATTCCAAGAGGGTAGAGCAGCAGCTGGTTTGTGGAAGGTTAAAGAGACAGTAGACTGCACAAAGGCCTGGCATTGCCCCCCTGTGCTCCTCACCCTGAGACACTCCTCTGTTGGTGAGGATTAAGGTTATATGCTAAATCTCAGACTCAGAAGCTAAGTCCCCAGGAGAGGACCAGTGTTAGATACAGAAATAGTCTGAAGGAGTTGGATAGTTTCAACTGAGAGTGTAACTAGGAAGAAGGCCCAGGAAGCCTGGGCTTACAAAGAAGCAAGTCACCGATATCAGGAGGTGCTTGAAAGAGGGGTGGGACCCCATAAGAACTCTGATGTCTGTGATTGCTCCCAGGCAACAGGACACTACCTACAGCAGGGCTTCCCCAACTGCCAGGCCCTGGACTGGTACCCGTGGGGGCCTGTTGGGAACCAGGCCACACAGCAGCAGATGCCTGGTAGGTGAGCAAGCAAAGCTTCATTTCTATTTACAGCCATACCCCGTCACTTGTATTAGCACCTGAACTCATCTCTCAGATCACGGGTAGCATTAGATTCGTACAGGTGTGTGAACCCTACTGTGAACTGTCCATGTGAGGGAACTAGGTTGCATGCTCCTTGTGAGAATCGAATGCCTGATGATCTGAGGTAGAGCTGAGGTGGTGATGGTAGTGCTCAGAAACAGTTGCAAATACAGATTATCATTAGCAGAGAGATTTGACTTCACAGAGACCATAATAAATCAACCACTTGCAGATTTACCAAAGCCCTATCAGTGAGTGGCAAGTGAAAATTAAGCTGCATCTGGTGGAAGGTTTTAAGTGAGAATCCAACACTTATTTTAGTCTGCACATAGCCTGCCCATTTGTATTTGCCACTTCCATCTGTGCCTGTTTCTTGCACTGTGTACTTGCCTCCATCACAGTTTTGGTAAACTCACAAGGCAACCCTAGCCAAAATGAATTAAAAACAAAAAAAATGTTACTCGAGAGCTCCTTGGAAAGGGAGGAAATACATCAATGGTGAAACAGAAGACTCTCAGACTGCCAACAAAAAGAAAGATGGATGTAAAAGAAAATAACAGGAGTCCTACTTAAAATTATGGGTTCATTGCAACAGGTGATTCATAGTTGCCAGTCAACTTTGTTTAATGTTTGAAGACTGGCTATCCAACTAGTACATGAAATCTTGAAAACTGCTTTACCATTTGGATATCAAGCATTCTCCATTAAAAGACAAGCTTTGGAGTTTTTCAGAAGAAAAATAATGTTAACATGAAGAACAGAAGCAATTGTTGAAGGCCACCACTTCATGAAGTATGTCTGTAATGAGAGCAGTATTTTCAATGGCTAATTGCATTGCTAAAGTTAAGAAAGTGAAAGTGGTGTCCAATTCTTTGCGACCCCATGGACTATAGAGTCCATGAAATTCTCCAGACCAGAATACTGGAGTGGGGAGGTTTTCCCTTCTCCAGAGGATCTTCCCAATCCAGGGATTGAACCCAGGTCTCCTGCATTGCAGGCAGATTATTTACCAGCTGAGCCATAAGGGAAGCCCAGGAATACTGAAGTGGGTAATGTATCCTTTCTCCAGGAGATCTTCCCAACCCAGGAATCGAACCAGGGTCTCCTGCATTGCAAGCAGATTCTTTACCAACTGAGCTATGAGGGAAGCCCTTTACTATTGAAGAATTGATCCTACTTCCTGCTAAGGACATTTGCCTTGAAATTTTAAGAGAAGCTGCAGAAAAAGTGGCACTTGTTCCTCTTCCAGCTAGCACCATAAATAGATGAATTTATTAAATAGCAGAGGATATTGAAGCACAACTGTTAGAGACGATTTATGAGTCATCATTGTATGCAATCCAGATTGACAAATCCCCTGATGTTGACAACAAGTCAACAATGCTTGTTTTTGTGTGATATATTTTTTCAGGAAGATGTGCATGAGGATACATTGTGTATACTTTTGTTGCCAACCAAGAATACAGTGGCAGAACTATTCAAGTCTTTGAATGATTACATATAAGGAAAGCTGAGTTGGTATTTTTGTGTCATTATATACAGGAACAGAGTAGCTGCTGTGACTGGATGACCTTCTGGTTTCACTACTCGGGTCAAAGAGATCTCTTCTGAATATGAGACTGCACACTGTGTCATCCATAGAGAAGTGCTGATTAGCTGAAAAATGTCACTCAAATTTAACATTTTGCAGGATGGGATTTAAATTATCAACCACATTAAAGTACATCCCCTTAACACACATCTGTTCACCCAGCTCTGTGAAGAGATGGATGCAGAGCACACACATCTTCTCTTACACACAGAAGTGAGATGGCTTCTAAAGGTAAATTGCTGGCTAGAGTTTTTGAGTTATAAGGGTTGTTCCAGAGATTTCTTTTCTTTTCTTTTTTTTTTAAGTCATCACTGGCAGCACATTTCAATAACAACAGAATGGGTCACAAAACTTGCTTCCTTGTGTGATGTTTTCAACCTACTCAACAAATTCAATCTGTCATTTCAGGAGAAAATGCCAACTGTGTTCAAGTCAGCAGATAAAGCGGCTTCATTCAAAGTTAAACTAGAATTATGGGGATGATGAGTGATCATTGAGATTTTTAATACGTTTCAAGTAATAAAAGAGATTTTAAAAGAGAATGAGTTAGTGCATTCTTTCTCCCAGCTTGTGCATAGTCTCAGCTTTCAAGAGTTTGTGCACCACTTCCTAATCACAAAAGACCTCAAAGTGGGAAAGAATGGATCTGTGACCTATTTGTGAACAAGCCAGGGAAATCAAATTTGTCTGTGTTAGAAAAGGATCAACTGCTGGAGATCACAAATCATGGTGGCCTTAAAAGTATGACTGAGACAACTTCAAACTCTTCATACATTATGAATTAAAATCAGGGTGAAATATCCTGAGACTGCCACAAAAGTACTGAAAAGCTTGCTTCCATTTCCAATATCCTATCTTTGTGACACAGGATTTTCTACAGTCACAGCAACCAAAATGAGATTATGGAGTAGACTGGACCTAAGCAACACACTTTGCATATCTCCGTCTCTCATCATCCACAAATGGGAACATCTAGTTGCAGGAAAGACAAGCTCAGGGCTCTCACTGATTATGCATTATGGGGGGTTGTATAATGATTTCATTATATATATCACATTGTAGTAATAATGAAATGAAGTGCAAAATGGGACTTCTCAGGTGACACTAGTGTTAAAGAACTCATCTGCCAATTCAGGAGACATAAGAGAAACCAGTCAATCCTAAAGGAAATCAGTCCTGAATATTCACTGGAAGGACTGATGCTAAAGCTGAAACTCGAATACTTTGGCCACCTGATGCAAACAACTGAAAAGACTGAAGGCACGAGGAGAAAGGAATAACAGAGAATGAGATGGTTGGATGGCATCACTGAGTTGATGGACATGAGTTTGAACAAGCTCCAGGAATTGTTGATGACAGGGAAGCCTGGCTTGATGCAGTCCACAGTATCACAAAGAGTCAAACACGACTGAACAACTGAACTGACTGACTGAAGACACTGGGGTTCAGTCACTGGGTTGGGAGGATCTTCTAGAGGAGGGCATGACAACTCACTCCAGGATTCTGGCTGTATTCTTTCATGGAGAATCCCATGGAATGAGGAACCTGGTGGGCTACAGTCCATAGAGTTGCAAAGAGTTGGACACAACTGAAGCATCTTAGCACAACACAGCACATATTGTACAATAAGTGTCATGTGGTTGAATCATTCCAAAAACAGGCCCCTTTACTCTGGTCTGTGG